>NC_026501.1:901850-909957 GCF_000182925.2 Neurospora crassa OR74A
CCTAATATTTATTATTTTTATTCTATATAATAAATCCGCGTATATTTCTTTACTTCCCCGCATACTCATTAAGGTTAAAAACGCCTAATTTAACCCGAATTTAATTTAAATAAATAGGGTTTTTCGTAGCTCCGTATAATTAATTAAATTATAATTTAAGAATTAAATATAGAAGGGGCCTTGCTAAAATAAAAATTATTCTCTCTATCTTTTCGTATAATAGCGAACAACCCGGGCGACGCTAATTAGAAATATTTAATAGTAGGCGATTATCTAAATTAAATAACGTTACTAAATAGGCTATTAAATATAACTTCCCTCGTAGGATTTATTCTTTCCCTATAGAGAAACTTTAAATATTAAAATCTATATAGGCTTAAAATTTCTCTATAAGGAAATAATTTTTAAACGGCCCAAGAAATAACTAACGTTTATTTATAGAGAAGGAAAAGACGGGCGTATAAAATTATTTAATATTAATATTTAAATCGTTAGGTTAGAAGACGAATAGATTAAGAAGTATAGTAATTATACGTTTAAGTAATTTTATAAAAATTTAAACCTATATTAATTTTAAAAGGAAGTTACTTTATTTATAATATTATAAACCTTCTTATAAATTTAGTATAATATCCTATAAAGTACAATTTAGCCCTAATTAATTTCAATATATAACCTTTAATATTAACCCGTTCTAATTCGAAAGCATATTATATATCGAGGTTACTACACTTATTATTTTTTCTATCCGAACTTTTAATTATATTATTCGAATATTTACTTATAAAACTAATTATATTTACAAAGATATTATAATATAATAAACTACTACTTGTTTAATAAATTCGAATTTAATATAGAAGATATTACAATTAATTACTTCGATTTACAATATTAGGTTTTTAAATTAGTAAAATAGTTGGACGTTAGAAGCATTTATAAAAATAATATTTTAATTAATATATAAAATAGTAAAAATAAAATATAAGTAAGGCGTAATATATATTATACGTATTATTCTTAATTCCGTATAGAACTATCTCCGCTAGGTAAAATAAATTAAAATAAGAATATATTAATACATTATCCAGCCTATAACGCGACACCGCTTCTATTAAGCTAGTATTATTAATATTAATTCTAATACTCTTAGTAAAATTTAATAAATAGATACGTAAAAGCCAATTCCCTCTCCGGCGGTAATCTAATAAGTAATTAATCTTTAAGATCGGTACTAAATAGTAATCTAAAGTATATAATTTAAATATATTATTTAAGTAATTTAAATTATTAAACTATTTAGTACTAATTATTTCGAATTATAATTAAATAGCGCGGTATAGGAATATTAAATTCAAATATAGTACTTAAACGGCGGTAATTTATTTAAATAAATTTATTAATTTATATATTATAATAAAGCTTTTCCAATCCTATAGTAATTTAAACTTTATTTAGAAATTCGGAATAAAGAATATACCTCTAGAGCTAGAGTATATCCCCTATAGTTGCTTATTAATTGCGAGAAGATCGATAGCGTTTATTTTAAAATATAGTTATATATATACCTTTTTATAAATTTTACTCTAAATATCCTTTTACTTAGGGAGTAAAGCGGCGAGGACGAACGATTAATACTTATTATAAACGTCTTTAATAATAATTAATATAAACGGGCTAGAAACGCGCTTAAAGGTAAACGGGTTTATTAGAACGGATTAATAATCCTTTCGAGTTAGCTAAATATTTCGGATATTAAATATTACCCCGGATAATTTTATATACTTTAATAAAGGTTAAAAAGGTAGAGCTTCGAATGGTAGTAGTAGAATAAATATACTTTGCCGCTATATTTATAATAAATTAATATATATTATAATAAGAAGAGTAAATAAAGAATTTACTCTATAACTAAATAATATAGAATTTAGGAATACCTATTCTTATATCCGAAATTGTAATAGGAAATACTCCTTATCCTTCTATATTATACTATACGAATCTTTAAACTTTATATTCGGTAGTACGGATCGGTAGTTAGAAGTTATATTATTATTAGCGATATTTCCCTATATAATTTATATTAGTAAATAAATTAATAGCATTTAAACAAATATTATAAATATAAAGTCTTAAACCTCTACTTTACCCGTATTATTAGGACCTATTGTATAATATTATCCGTTTAGCTTCTTCCGCTTTCTACTATAATATAAATTAGGAATTACAATTACAATAATATTACAAAATAAACTTCTAATAACCGAATAATAGAGTATTAAATTAAACTATATTCTTTCGGATTGCTTCGAATATCTTTAATATATTATTTAATATAAGTCCTTAACTATTAAAGCAGCCGAATTTTAGCGGCAATAGGTAAGAGATAAATAGTAGCCTATATTAAGTCCTTAATATAATATTTAACCTAAGTTTTTAACTACTAAAGCAATTGAATTTAGGCGGCGGTTATATTAATAAATAAATATAGTAAGGTAATTGGAATAGTAAAGGAGGTATTTAAAGTAATAAAAGTATATAATAATACGCGTTATTAAAAGTAAGAAATATAAAGTAGGAATTAAGAAGGTAAAGATTTAAAGAAAATTAAGTTTAATAAGAAGGAAGGGGGGAGGGGGGGGGGTAAGGAGGTATTTAATAAATAAGTAGAGTAGAATTCGTATTTATATATATAAAAGCGGTATTATAAATTAAACCGCTCCTTATTAGACTATTTATTATATATAATATAAATAAAGCGTATTCGTACTTTTATTCGTTATTATAATTATTATTTATAAAGGTTTATATAATTCTTAATCTACAAGTATCTCTATTAAAATATATTAAAAAAGAAACTATAATAGATATTAGACGAGAGGTATAAGGATAGTATAATATTTAGTATATAGGAATTTGCTTTTTTAATTTCGTCCTCAACTTACAATTTCGCTTAGAAATATAAAGGAAATTTTATATTTATAATAAATAAATAGTATATACAGGCTTCTTCCTATATTATAATTATTTACCCGCAATTTACTATTTAGAATAGGCCTATTAGAATAAGCCTATCGACGCCCCTATAGAGTAAAAATATAAGTATATACTTAGTAGATTAAAAATCTTATTTAAGTAGTTAATAATTAATTAAAATCCGCTTTAATTAACTAATTACTTCGTTACTTTACTAAATATTAATGCCCAATATATTAAAAACTAATCTTTCGGGCTAATATCAGCGAGATTAATACGCCCTATATATAGCGGATTACGAAATAACCCTATACTATTCACTAATTTTAATTGGTTAATTTATATTATATATATTCGAACCCTTATAATTACGCCTTGGGGCCTATCTAATAATTTAGAAATACGGTCTAAAAATACTAATTCGGAAATAGATTTTAAAAGCTAAGTATAAACTATTTAGAAATCCTCTAATTCTATATTAAATTTCTAGAGGTCTAAAAGCGCAAACGCTACCCTTAAAATTTTAAATATAAATATAATAATCTAATTAATAACTTAAGTAATTATAGGGAAAATTATTTCTAGGGTTTAATAATAAATAATTTCCGTATAGAAGATTTCTAAATATCGTTAAATAGTATTTAAGGGAAATAGTTTAGAAAATTTCCGAATTATATTTTTAAATCGTCGGATACACTATTATTTTTCATTCCTTTATTTCTCTATAGAAAAAGTTCGAAGGTTTATTAACCCCTTTTACTTTATACTATTATATTTTCGCTTCTTTATTTAAATAAAGAAGAATATAATTAAATATAATTATTTAATAGTAAGGTTATTATTCGGTAATTCTAATTAAATTTATATTTAAGAATCTATAGTTAAGGAGGAAGGAATGGACTTTAAATAAATTAGAGGGGAGTAGGGTAAAGGAGGAGGTTAATTATTGGATTTAAAGAATTTTATCTATACTTATTATATTAAAAGCGAAGAGAGTAATTAAATAAATTTATTAGTACTACAATATTATAAGGAATTGAAACTATAGTTACTATACTACTTTATAATAGATTTATTACTAACGTATTCATTAAAGGGATTAATATATAGCGGATTTCATTACCAAATAATAGATTTATTTTAAGGAACTATAATTAATTATAACTTAGGACTTATATTAATAAATAATATTATTAAGTAAAAACCTTTAATTATAGGTAATAATTAATTGAAAGAAGAATTTATTTCGAAGGAAATAGATCCGTCTTTAACTATTTTAATTACTTAGAACTATATCGGTACCTAATTATATTAATTATTTTAATAACTAATCCTACTAAATATAAATAGATAAACTTCGTATTCGCAGTTAATTCGGCGCTGGCGATAATTCTAAACGAACCTATTAGAATATAATTTAATAATTATAAATTGAGATTATTAACGCGTTTCCCTAAAAGTAGATAAATTAATACGGATAGCCCCTATAAAACCTTTAATTAAGAAAATAAGTACCTATTGGAATGAATAAATTCAATTCTAAAAATAAAAATCTAGAATATAGTACTCTTATAATTTCTCTCGACCAAAGCGAATAAGGGACTTATATTTATCAATAGGAGAATCGAAATAAAGTATTTTAATAAAATAAAAAATAAGATAAGAATTATAAGAGGTACTTATAATTTCTCTTCTTATTATTAAGGAATTTATTATTAATAAGAGGATATTTCTTCTTTTATCTTCTCTTCCTTTATAACGATATAAAAGTATAATAATTTATATTAAATAGTAAAAGGCGAGGAATAGAAAATATAATATAACCTTCTAACTTACATTTATATATTAATCTTATAATATCTAGTTCTAAAAAAGTTAGAATATAAGAAAGAAACCTCCCCCAAAATAATAGTAAAAACTTTATTAATTATAGTATTATATTTACTTAAGGTTTCGTTATTTAACTATTTATTAATAAAAAAAAGTTAGAATATAAAAAAGAAACCTCCCCTAAAACGATAACGGAAATTTTATTACCTATAGTATTATATTCGCCTAAGGTTTCGTTATTTAGCTGTTTATTAGTAAAAAAAAGTTAGAATATAAAAAAGAAACCTCCTCTAAAATAATAGTAGAAATTTTATTAATTACGGTATTATATTCGCCTAAGGTCTTATTATTTAATTATTTACTTTTATAGTACTTTTATCCTCCTAATTTATATTATATCTTGTATATAACTAGAACCTAATTTAAAGCTTAAATCGATCTATAATATATTTAAGATATATTTTCGCTTCTATCTTTTTAGAAGTAGGTTTAAATAATATAGCATTAACCTTTACCGTTATTAGGGGGGCGAATAGAAGGAGGGCTTATAATAAATAGATAATTAATAGAAGTTTTAAAAAAGATAGATATAAAGTTTATAGGTATAGGAGTTCGCTTTATATCCTAAATAAATATAGGGAATAGATAAAGGTATATCTTAATACTCCTTATATATTAATTTTATCTTTCTAATATTAACCTAAAAAATTATTAGCAATAGATTAAGGATATATCAAAAATAGAACTAAAAGGCTTACTTTCCCGTTTTTTAAATAGGGGATATCTATAAAACTACTTTAATTATTATTATTATCCGATTCCAGGGTATTAAATAAATTACTAATAGGCGGGAGAGTAGGGTCGGAATTATTATCGGAAAATAATTATATTTTACTATTTTAATTCCCTATAAGGAAAGTCTATATATTTTTAATAGCGCCTATTATATTACTAATAAGCGGGAGAATAAGGTTAGAATCGTTATTAAAAGATAATTGCGCTCTATTATTTTAATTCCCTATAGAGAAAGTTTATACATTTTTAATAATACTTATTACATTACTAATAGACAGGAGAGTAGGGTCGACTTCCAATATAATATCTTTATAAGAATTACCTCGGTAGTTTAATTATTATTAACGCTTAATTATAGGCGATTTAGGAGGGCTATTTTTATTCCCTATAGGGAAAATTTATATATTTTTAGTAATATTTATTATAATAAGCGTATTAGTAATAGAATCAACTTCTAATATAATACTTTTATAAGAATTACTTCGGAAGTTTAATTAATATAATTATTTAATTATAAGTAAATTAGAGAGGGTATTCTCCGTAAATTATTTATTAGTTAATTGTAGGTTATATAGTATAATAACGTTCTAATAGGCCTTTTTAAATTTATTATTTAATTTAAGGATTTCTATTAATTCTTTTTCGGATTTAATTTTAATATTACTCTAACCAATCTTATCCATAACCTTAATTTATATAACTACTCTTTTCCACTATTCGTCCTTAGAAGACTTAATAGGGACGTTAACTAAATCCGCTACAAATTAATAACACTCCTCCTTTATTTATTTATATTTAAAGATAGTATTAATATTAAATAGATTAATAGTACCCCCGAATATTTTATTTAAATCTTTAATTGTAAGGATAGTATTATTTGTAATACTACTAAAAATAAAATTTATAAATATTAGCCTATAAAGAAGTAAATGTTTAAAGATAATCTAATTTATTTTACTATCCTCGAAGCCCTCCTTATATATTATATAATATTAAATAAACGAGGAATATATATTACTAATACATATTATATATATTGTATAATAGTTTTCAATTCTTTAAAGAGGGGATACTATTTAAATATAGCAGTTAAATTCGTATAATATTATAATTTTCGTAGCTTTATATAATAAAAGCGTTTATAAATACTTATTACGAATATATTTAATATTAATCTCCGATTGGAGGGAGTAGACTTACTAATTTAAATTAGCGAGCCTATAAATAATATTTCTCTATAGGGAAATATAGATTAACTTTTCTTATTATACGCTCTTTTTACTATATATTAATAGTATTGTAAATAGTTAGAAAGAACTACTATATTAGTTCGGTTTATCTAATCTAGTAGAAACGTCCAATATATTAAAATATAATTAATACGTTCTATATAAATAAAAATTTAATATTAATATAATATTACTAATATACGTTTAGTCTAGTTATATTAATATTAGAATTTAAAACAAGAATATTAATATTGGTCTATAACGAATTTTAATCTAAAATAATAGTAATCTATTCCAATCACATTTAATTGGATTTAATAAACCGTACTAGGAAAGAAGCCTTCTTTAATAGGGATATAAGGGTCCTATAAAAATATTAGTATAGGTAGGTTATAATAGGTAATTAAGGAGATTTATATTTATATTTAAAGCGAATTAATAATTATTAATATATACTTCTTCTACCCTTTCTATTTAAAATATTCTTTTAGTATCTATATTTATAACGGAGATTTACTATAATAAAAGGTAAGTATACGGGTCGGATCGACGGGAGGTTAAATATCCGGATTTCAATTTAATTAAGAAAATATATATATTAAGCTATTATTAAAATTGTTTTTAAGGAGTACTTCGATAATATTAATACCGAATTTGGTTAATAAATTTTCTTTATTAAGAGTTTAGATAGCGTTGGGGAATTCTAATTTATAAGATAGGAGCCTTTTTATTTTTTTAATATTTAAAATTGTAATAGGATTATAGACACCTAGGAGTTAGAATATATAGTAATTTTACGTAAGGTATTATAAGGAACGAATTAATATTATATTAAATCCTTTTCTCTTTTTAACGTTTTTAAAATCTTCTATATCGTATATAGGATTATTATATAAGTATTTAAGTATAGCGTTAATTACAATTGTAATTTTATTATTTAGGGCGCGGTAGGTAAATATAATACGATAGATAATTATTAGTAGAATAATAGCTAATAAATATATTATAATACTATTAGGTGGAGTAATAGGGGTTATTATATTGCGAGATAATTAAATATATTTACAATTATCAATAATAAATATAGTATTAAACAATACAACGGCCCTATTATCCGATACTAAATTTTAAATAAGTAAATTAAAGGCCTACTACTTAAAACCCTATATTTTCTTAATTAATTGGAGGTTATTAAGGATATTAGTAAGTTTAAGTATATTATAATTAAATTAGAAATTAGTAAAATAGTTAGGGTTATAGTAAAATTTATTAAGTTC
>NC_026501.1:910057-918106 GCF_000182925.2 Neurospora crassa OR74A
ATATAGTATTACAATAATTATAAAAGTATTTAAAATCGAACGAATTTCCGAATATAATTATATATTTATAAAATATTTAAATAATAAGGTTGGATAGTATTAGAATTAGCGAAGGATAAGCAGCGTATTATCCTATTTTACTCTTACGTTCTATTTCCTTTATATATATTAAAATTGCTATTATATACATAATTATTTTTCTAGTACTAACGTTATTAATTAATATAGCCGTTCTTAAAGGACTCTCCTCTAACTTACGAATAATATAGGTATTTATAAACGTAATTAATCTATTATTTCCCCGTATAGAAAGTCGAAGGGTAGTTAGATATTAGTAGGATAGGAATATAAATATTAAATAATTTAATTTACTAATAAATTAATAGGGTAATAAATAGCCCTTATCTCTACTTAACCCCTATTTTACTTAATTATAATAATCCTTAAATATAAGGAGATTAAAATTTCTACTATTCTTATTATCCTACTACTATACTTTATTTATATAACAGCCCTATTCCTTTATAATTTTAAAAATAAAATCTTTATCGGGAAATTTAAATAGCGGGTAATTATACTTTACTAATATAAATATAATAAACCTACGCTACTATTATAAAGCTGTTTATTAATTAAAATACTCCTCGTCACTAACCGTTACATTAAATTCCAAACCATCCCTCTTTTAAAGAACAGTTGCATTATCCCTTAAATAATTTATTAACTTTTTATATACCTTAGTATTTTCGTCCCTATTTAAATATTTTACTAAGGCCCCCTAATCGAAGAATATTAATTCGGCTTCGGTAAATAATTTATTAAACGGGTATATATAGGGTTAAAGGTACCTATATATAGGGGTTCCATCCAATAAGATTTTAATAACCTAACTATTTAAAATATTAAGTATTAATTATATTATAATTACTAAAACTTTAATATAGATTTTCAAAAAGTTCTATCTATTATTAAAGTAGTTTAACTACTTACGTTAATTTTAAATAAATTTCTTTCGCCGGTATAATTCTAATATATACCTCTTAAATTAATAGAAGGTAGCGAAGTTCTATATAGAATTATAGAGGTGCGTATATAAAAGAGTATAAATAGTATTAATATTCGTTATATTATCTATTTTAGCGAAGCCCCTACGGATTATAAGAAAAATATTATTATTTATTACCTACGTAATATTCTTAATAGACTTCTTATATCTAACTTCCAATAATATTCTATACTAGTTATCTTCAAATATAATTATATATAGTACGGCCTTTTTAAGTATAATACTATTATAATTAGCGAAATAATAATTTCTATTAATACGTCGGGTAGTAAAGTAATTATAATAAATTATAGCACGGACCTAATTATCTATAAAGTAGCTACCCCAATTATACTTTTTAAAAAAATCCTAAATATAATACAATACACTATTAAAATTTATACTTATAATAGAAGTTTTAAAATAGGTAAAGTATATTATAAGAAAGTAATGCGGGATGCATCACATATATAATTAGAATCAATTAACTAGAGTAGACTAGGCATAGTTAGAACTATACCCATTATTATCAAAAGCGCCGGCAGGCCTCTACACGTACCTAGGCACGTACTTGGCTGCCCAGTCGCATAGACCCGCCCAACCAGGGTAGGTTAAGTAATAAAATATAGGAATTCCTATAAAGGGATTCCCGTACAAGGCGGCCTTCGGCCACACCTTTCTCCCTCCGATATCTTCTTCTTTAATATTACAAATTACTATAAACATCGTAGTATTACCCTATTAAATAGTAACTACAACTAAACGTTTAATAACTATCGCAAACAGTATACTCCTCGCACCCTATTTTAGTAAATTCACTAATTATCTATTTTACAAACTTACCAATCCAATCGAACAATCTTCTATCGTACGTAGTATATTAATCCTACAATTAACCCCATCCTACTAAACTTACCGATTATATAAATTGCAAACCTTATAATCCAATTAAACAATCTCCTATTTATATAAAATATTAATCCTACAATCTTTTCCCAATCTATTAATTGTATATTACCTAAATAGTATTATAAAAATTACACTTCTACTTTATACTATTATATTCGTATTAGCTCGTATCGAACAAATATATTAAAACCTCTATACTACCCCAATCCAAATTTCTCGAACCTCAACGCAATAAATTACCCTACAATTCACTTATTCTTTAAATAACTATTACTTCCTCTTCTCCTATCCGAAACCATTGGTTATTTATATAGAATACTATTAGTAATAAACTCAATCTTTTTATTTATTCTCCTTTACTATTACCCTAATCTTTTTATTTAAATACCTTCTAATTATAAGCGAAATAAACTTATATTAATAATTTAATCGGCAATACTATTATTAATTAAATAATATTTATTATAGTTGGCGAAGACCCTCCTCCTAACCTAATAACAATACAATAATCGCTTTATAAACTATCGGCTCCCTCAATATACAACGTCGAACGTTTAAATAGCCAATCTATACTACCCCAACATTATCCTAATACTCCAACCCGTAATACTAATACAACTCGTAACATTACCTAAATCTAAACCCTAATGCAACGCAATACCGTCCAACCCAAAACCGGTCTTATCGGTAATTTTATTTCAAATATAGTAAATACCCTCTCCCCTTCAAAATTACGTCGGTCGTCTATTATTAACCTACCCAAAAATCTTACCCCCCCTTTATTACCCAAGAAATATTCTTCTCTATAAAATAACTATAATACTACTACTTTAAACTATAGCAACAATTCAAACTCGGATTCCAACGACCCAAACCTTCCTAAATAGATTAATAATAAAAAGGTCTAAAAGTACCTAAATTATATAAACGCTATAACCAAACATCTAAATATAAATCTCTACTAAATAAAGAACGAAATTTATAAGCAATTTTAGAAGAATTCTATTATAACTAATACTAAAAAGGTCTATATCGACAATCTCGTAACTTAAATTAATAGCCTCAAAATTAATATATTAACTAACTATAAAGAACTACTAACCGCTCTCGCCTTTCAACCCAAAGTATTTCTAAAGGGTAAAAAGAAGGCGACTAATAAAAAAATACTTAGAGGATTCCCCAATAACTTATTAGATAAATCTAATATTACTGCTATTTACTATAATAAACCGGACTTAATTAACCTTAATTAAAATTCTAATAAAAATCCCTCTTCTTACTATTAACCTACTATTAAGGATATTAATAAAGGTACTTACATTAATATTCTGTATAATTTATATTACTATTCCTATATATATAAAATTATTCTAATTTTTATTAAACTAATTCTAGTACATCCTACTCCTAATAGTAACCCTTTACCCCACATATATACTTATAACCAAAATTCCACTTCTAATATAAACATTTATTATAACCCCCGTCTTACTAATATATTTAATAACAACGCCGAACTCAACGCGGACAACTTTATAAAATTCATTAATAGTATTAAGGACTACAACCTAAGCCTCCGTAGGTTACTAAAAAAATAGACCAATATATATAAGAAATACCTCCAACAAATTAAGGACCTTTATATTAAACGAATTTATTCCGCCGCGTATCTTAATTTATCTTATATCGAAATTAATAAAATAGCTAACAATTATATAAAGTATACTAAGGAAGTTCCTATTACTCTCGCTTATTCTACCCGCACCGCCCCTATTAATTTCAATAGTAAAGTTAGAAACCCTTTTCTTTTATCTAAAATAAATATTATTAGTAAGGTTAGAAGCAGTACCCCTCCTATCCCTCCGAATATCTACCTAATTACAACCGCCCTTAACGACCCTAATAATAGCAATAATACAAACAATAATAATAATAATAACAATAACAACCTACGTCCCGTCGGTAAAATTAATCATTTTACAAACTACAAACCCACTTTCTTTAAAATTATTAACTTTAATAAAAATAAAATTAAATTTAAGTAAAATAATATTAATATATTCAACCCGTTTACTAATAACCCTAAAGATATAAGTATAATTAAATCTAATAATAACCTCGTCTATACCAATACAACTATATTCAAAAACCAATTAATTGCCCTATTTAAAAATAACCCTAATAACTCTATTTATAAGCAATTTATTCAAATATAGCCTCTCTTCTTATAAAGTACCGCCTATATATAATAGTACAATTAAATAACCCTAAATAAACATCGCACTTTAAGTACTATTAAAAATTTAATTTCGGCCCTTATAAGGAGATTTACCCCCAATACAACTATAGCTACCCGGAAATTCAATACTAGAAGAATCTCCCTATATAATATATATAAGGACAAGAACACTATTACTACGTATATCCTTAAATAATTATATTTTATACAAACTATAAGCATCCTAATTAAGGATAATACTAATTAGTATAATATTATAATCTAAATTTAAAATAGCTTTAATATAAATATAAAAACTATTATCCACCCCCCGCCCGCCTTCAATAATATTAAAATTTATATAAAAGAAATTAAAAAGACCTAAATTATTCTTTTAACTATAATTAAAAATAAATATTCCTTATTAAACCTCTCTAATAATCAATCCTTCACCTACAATTATAATTTAAATTACAACCGTAATTACAATTGCAACTCCAACTACTATTGTAATAATTATAACTATAATTATATTAACTATTGTAATAATAATTATAATCGTACTCCTAATTGTACTTAAAACTGTAACTACTTCTAGACCCCCAATTGCAATTATATTCGTACAAACGACTATAATTGTAACCGTACCCCCAATCGCAACCGCAACCAAAATCGTAGCTAAAATACAATAGACCGTACCTACTATACAAAGGAAGAAACTAAAGTAAGTAAGACAAACCTCATCAACTTTACAAGAAATAATATAAATAAATATACTTCGGATAATTCGGTTTACTACGTATATAATAACCAATTAACTTATTCCGAATATTTAACAATTTTCAACTCAATAACTATAAAAACTTCCCACACTAAATATTATAATATTAAATACAACACCGAGGAATTAATCCCATCTATTCCCTACAATAATAACTTCTATAAGTATAAATATTGCAAAGAGGATTTTCCCTTAAGAAACTAATTAATTAATTATATTAACCTCTATAAATTACCAACTATTAACCCTAATATTAAAATTCCTACTAATACTAATATTTATAATATTTATACTATTATTCTAATTAAAAACGCCGCACTATAAACTAATAAACTTTCTAAAACCAATCCCCTCTCAAACTTTATATATCTACGTATTATAACCTAAATTATACCGGAGGCTAACCCTATCAAAATCTATATAGATCCGGGAATTAATAAAACTATTATTAGTAGAATATTTTTAAAAACCCTAGAACATTCCATATTAATAAACTTTACTATAAAAATAAAAAGTATTAAGGGCAAACCTATCCAATTAACCGAATAAACTACTTTTACCTTCTTCTTATACAAGTATAACTACTTAAAGAAACTAATCTTATTAAAAACTACAATAACCAAATAAATAATTAATAACCTAAAACCTAATATCCTATTAGCAAATTCCTTCCTCTACCTACAACAAACCTATATTAATTACTATACAACTAAAATCCATCTTCCACAAAATAATTTCAATACCGCGTTCGAAGTCCTACACCCGCCAAATTGTTATACCAGAAAGGTTATTTCGACTAAAATAGTTATCCTAAAACCCGGGGAGGAATATATAATACCAATCTACTATATAAAACTACCTAAGGATCGGAACTTCCTATTTAACTCCTCCTATCCAATAATAATTAATACAATCCTTAATACCAAATCCCTAATAGTAATACTCATAAAGAATACTTCTAGCAAAATTATAACAATTCTATAGAAATAAAAAATAGAAAGAATAACTAAGTACAACGCTAACAACTATATTACTACAACTTAGCCCGAAATATACAATACAACTATAATTACCTAAATTCTTAATATAATAAATTCCAAATACCTAACTATAGAACAAACAATCACTACAATATACGAAGCATACCATATTCCAACAAATATTAAACTCAACTTCAATTTCGCCTTCCTAACTAGCAATAGCGATAGTAAGCTAGCGAATAATAAACCTAAACACCCCGAACCTACAAACAACCATCCTAAAGTCCCTGAAAAATATTCAACTCTCAGCATTCGTATAAACAAAAAGGCACCTAAAATTGTAATAAAAAAGGGCGTCTATATTTTTATAAATAATAAATAAATAGCGGCCGTATTAAAATAACTCATTATACATTTCCCCAAACTTTAATAGGAAGGTAAATTAATAAATATATTCGAAGAAAATATAATAAAGGTCCCCTTAATAGAAAACTAACAGAACTACAAAGTAGCCGCTAAAATATATCTAATAAATAAAAAGAACTAAACAATTATCAACAAAATCTTTAATACCCTCTACCGCTAAAGGAAGATAAATTAAGTAAAATATACTATACTTTTTACCCATCTTATCTTCGTAATTTAACGGGAGACTAAAAACGGACCTAAGGGACGACCGGTAATCGATTTATATATTCTTAACAACTTAACTATACCCAACAACTATCCCCTCCCCCTCTAGGGCAAAATTATTATATTTATACAAAATAAAATCGTTATAACTATTATAAACGCCATATCCTTCTTCTATCAATTCGGTATATAATAGAAGCATCGCAACCGATTTACCCTAATTATACACCGAAGCCTCGAACAACTAATAGTAGCGCAAATAGGATTTAAAAATACTCCAACGTATATACAACAATTCATAAACACTTTACTTCAAGAATATAAAAATTATTATTAAATTTATATTAATAATATTATTATTACATTCAATTCGATCGAAAAGCATCTTAAATACTTAAATACAATTTTTTCCCTATTTATTTCAAAGAATATTATACTATTACCTAAAAAATCCTATTTAAAGTACCCGAATATTAAACTACTAGGTTTTTATATTAATAATTTTAAATTATCAACTACTAAAGAACATATTACCGCCTTCCAAAATCTAACGTTCCCTAATATACTTAAAGTATTAAAATAATATATTAAGAATACTAACTTCCTACAACACTTTATCCCATACTACACCCAATTAATCAACCCACTCTAAAACCGGAAAATAGCCCTTTTAATAAAAGGACAAAAGCAAGGGAAAGTCGAAATAGGGAAGCCCGCGCGCTACACCACTTACTACGCTAAAATTCACTATAAACTAACCCCAACGGAGAAAACCGGATTCGAAGCCTTCTAATAGGCCATTTACAATAGCCCAATAATTCTCTACCACCTTAACCCTAACTATCGCACCTTCTTATAAGTAGACAAATCTCTCGAACGCAGCTTCAATACTATACTATTTCACCTAAAACTAAATACTAATTTTATATAAATCGAAGGATCTCCTATCCTATCTACCGAAGTACTACTAATTATATTCCTAAACAAAGTATTAATTAAGGCCAAAACTAAATACGGCCCTTTTAAATTAAAAATAATATACTTCGTATAGATAGTAAAAAAGCTCCGTACTTAACTATACTCTTACAATAAAACAACCTTCGTCCTTACTAATTATTCTATAATAAAGGGCATTATAAAATAAACCTCCTTACATATTATATTTATAAATAAAGTTAACCGCAAGTTAATTAACACCTCCATCTACCTCTCAAAATACCAGCTAAAAGTCTTCTATTAATGTAGGGTGGTTGGTTCTTTTTTCTATTTTTTCCTTTCTTACTTTAAAAACTCTTGCTTTTATATAATAAGTGGAGATATTAGGGCTTTAGTTTATCATACATTGGGGAGCAGATCTACTACACTAGTCGGTCAAGACCCTAGGAATATACTGAGTAAGGAAGAGGATATAAGGAGGAGATCCCGAGTTGAGAATAGACGAAAGGAGAGGCACTCCTAATTAGACAACACTTTTTCCTCGCAG
>NC_026501.1:918206-920241 GCF_000182925.2 Neurospora crassa OR74A
AACCTAAACAGTATCCCAATATTAAATAATCTATAGTACAATAACGCTAATAAGGTAACCCATATAACAATTACGCTAAAAGAAAGTAATAAATCTTTATACTTATTAAATAATATTTAATATACCTTCTCCGAAGCCCAAATAGACCCCAAACACTAAAAAGCCTATACAGCCGCATACGCATTAAATAAGAAATTTTTAAAGATTATTAAATATTTAAAACTATATAAAATAATTACCGAAGACAATAAAATCTTTTTTAAGCCCAGCTACCCTTTCTTTATACGCAACAATTTTATTTATAACTACTAAACTAATAATATTAAGAACTTCTATATCCCTTTCAAATTTATAAAAGAAATCCTCGAAGTAGCTTATAATAATAAACACTACTTTAGGCGCAATCGTATATTATACGATTTATAAAAATTATTATTTCCTAATAAAGTTCGTTTAATTAAATAATATTTAAAATACTACCCAGTATACCAATTTAATTAAACCGACCACAATACCTCTATTAGCAATTACTAACTAATTAAATTAGAAGAAATACTCCCAATAAAAATTATATCTCTCAATTTTATCGTAGGACTCCCTAAAGTATCCTTAATAAATACCCCTTAATAAATACCCAACTATTTAATATTTAATATATTAATACCCATTACTAATAAAACATCTAAAAAATCTCTATTTATTCCTAATTATAAGAAATATATAACTGTAAAATAAAGTATAATTATTATCCGGATATTCTTACTATATAATTAAGAATTCCCGATTAAAATTATATCCAACCGAAATTGTAAATTTACCTCCACTTACTAACAAAGTATATAAACTACAATAAGTATAAAATTACTAATAATAACCGCGTACTACCCAATTAGCAATAATATAACCGAGCGTAAGAATTAGACTGTAAAAATTACTATTAAATTTCACGTATTCTATTATAAAGTAGACTATAATTAACTACTTATTATCCTATCTCTACAATAGAACCTCAATAGCGCCTTCGTCGAAAATATCCAAACCTCCCCTTATAAATTCCTCTTTAATTATAAATTATTAGAACTATTAAATATAACTACCAATATAATTAATCCTTTATATAATTTTAAAGATAATCCTATACTCTAAAATCATCTCTATTAAAAAGCCTAACTAACTATAAACTTCGCTATCGCCAATACTAAACTTCACTATAATACTAGCCACCAACAAATCGAATTCAAAGAAAGAGAAATAGTTTTCTTAAAACTCAACTACAATTACCATCTACCCAACTACCCATTCCGAAAAACTTCTCAATAACAATCCGAACCCTTTAAAATTATCTAGAAAATTAGGCGCTTAACCTACAAATTAAATTTACCGCCGAATATAAAGATATACCCAATTATTTTAATCGCCCATCTCACTACAGCTCCTAATACCAAGAATCCCTTTCAATAGATATTTCCCCCACCCAACCCAATTAAAGATTCTTAGAGTAATACCGGCTTAGGCTCAAACTTAAAGGCGCCTCAATATAAAATCGAAAAGATTACTACGTATAAATAGGTTAATAGGAAACTCTAGTACTATATTAAATAGAAAGGATATAGCTATTATAACAACTATTAAAAGACTACCAAAGATCTAAGCAAGGCTAAAGACGTAATAAAAGACTATTAGAAGCACCAACCGAATAAGCGTAAAAAGGAAATACTTTACTCGTATATAGACGGACAATAAAGAATGCGTTTTATAAATAAGAAGGATCGTAAGGAGGGCGTTGAATTACAACGCCGACGTTCACCAAAGCGAAAATAAGGGCATTCCCATTAAGGACAATAATATCTCTCTTCGTAGCGCCGGGACTTAATACGGAATATATTATATATATAATTAAAATCAATTAACTAGAATAAACTAGGCATAGTCAAAACTATACCTATTATTATTAAAGGCGCCGGCAGGCCTCTGTACGTACCTGGGCACGTACTTAGCTGCCCAATCGTATAGACCCGCCCAACCAAGGTAGGTT
>NC_026501.1:920341-922743 GCF_000182925.2 Neurospora crassa OR74A
CCTTTAAGTAAGTAAAGGGGCCGAAAATTTTAATTACTATAATAAAAATTAAAAATTAATATAATAACGTAGGTAATATTTCTCTATAGGGAAAGAATATAGTAAATTGGGTAATATTTCTCTATAGGGAAAGTATAAGTAGGGTTGTATTATAATATATATTGGTAATTTATATTTATATTCTATATAATTTCCTAGTATAGTTGTATTAGGATAGTTAAGTATTACTATATATATTAGTACCTTAAACGCGGCCTTCACTTTAAATATAAAGGTAATAGTTTAGTTTAGAATAAATTTATTTAATAGATTATATAATTCTTTATTATAGAATTCTAATATAATAGGTACAATACAACCGACCTTAAAAGGGTATATATTATTACTTTTAGGAGAGACGAATTTGGATAAAACGTTAAGGAGGGTTTTAATTGTCCAAATATTATAGTAACCACTATAGTAAGGATAGTCCACCTATATTAAAGCGTCCTTAATTTACTATAACTTATAATTTACAATTATTGGATTATTTCTATTAGTTAATTTATACTAAATAAGTAATAGATAGTATAATACCAAAAGGGTTTCAAATTTCTTACTATTAAAGAATTTAGTTAATAGCCTAAGGTTTAAGTTAGTAGCTATATTACTTTTAACCTTTGGGTTAGCTATTTTTATTATTTTATTTCCCTACGGAGAAAAATAATAGTATTACTTATAATTAAATTAGTAAATATTTTCTATAATAAAATAAAATATTAGTCTTTATTATTTATATTATTTTTATATAGGGAAACTTTACTTTAAATTATATTATTTAAAAAATAAAAATAGAAATATAAGTTAGAAGGGACGACCGGAGAGGGTTTTATGTTTGTACTAGGCGGGATTGCCAAGGATCTCCTATAAGAATATAAAGTATTAATTTTTTCTACCTACGTTATTTCCCTATAGGGAAATCTTATTTAGAAAGTATATTATTAAAGGAAGGAGAAGGAGAGGAGTTAGAAGGATTAACCGAGGAGGGGTTATATAGACGATTAAATATAGATTTACCTAAATTCAAAGTAAATACTTTAAAATACGAACTATATTAATATTTCCCTATAGAGAAATAATATAGGTGAATTATAGAGTTATAGGGAATTTTAATATAAATATTCAATAAATTCAATAGAGGATTTTATATTAAACTTCTATTTAATCCCCTTAAATATTCTTTATTATTATATATTACAGTTGTTCGTTGGGTATAATTATTATATTAGTATTTATATATTATCCTTTATATATATAAAGGCGGAATAAACTATATATAGAGGGGTTCTATAGGGGTAATTTACCTTAAGTATATACTTATTATATTTTATTATATAATAATTATTAATCCGGGTCCCTATATAACCTATAAACTTTAAATTATATAATATTTAAATCCTTATTTATTTAATAATATACCTTTATAAATATATAGATAATCGGTCTTCTATTAGCCGCCTAATAATTATTAATTAATTTCTATTATTAAGAGATCCTATAAAATAAAGATCTTATATAAGGATCTATCCTAATTAAATTATTAATATTTATATAGTAAATTAATACTTTGGGCGAATATACCCCAACTCCTACCTATTTACCCCCCTTTATTAATTCCTATAGTCTTATTTATACTTTAGTAACTTCTTTTTATATTTTAATATTTACAACTTCTATTTCGGCCGCCTCTTTATATTCCTTCTTACGTACTCTCTCTACTTTAATTCGCTTTATTTAGAGAATTTTAAGTTCGAAAGCGTATATAAATACTCTATCCTTCTCCTTAGCCTATACCTCTCTTACCCTTTAAATTAATATTCGTACGTATAGGGTAAGTATTTATAGTATTAGATATCTAATTCTAATATTAAATTTATTATATTTTATTAGGGTATATAAGAACCTAATTAACTTTAGAGTTGTAATATTAAAGGACGAAGCTTATACGAATAATTAATAATTATTAAAGGTTTAAAATAATAATATAACTAACGAATTATTAAATATTAATTTTATTTAATTTAATAGAATAGAAATAAAAGGAGGAGTTGAGGGGCGAGGAGGTATTGTTAAATTAAAATAAATTAGTACCTTTTTAGCTATTTTCTCCGTTCTTATTAGAGTACTATTTCTCTTTCGTTTATTTATATAAAATTAATTATTATTATATTAAGTAAATTATTAATTAATTATTAACCTACTATTTACCCTCGTTATATTATAATTTAATTAATTTATAAGTAAATTAGCCCAATATCCAAATTTAATACTATATTTTATTTAAATTTCCTTATATACTATAAAAGTATAATTGAATTTCATATTCCTACTAGTAGGTTAGTAAAAGTATAGTAATAGTAAAT
>NC_026501.1:2279276-2280488 GCF_000182925.2 Neurospora crassa OR74A
ACTAGAATTATTAATACTAACGCCGTTACAAAAGAAGCTATCTAATAAATTAAAGACTAATACCCTCTTATATCTAAAACTATTAATTATAATATTCCCTATCGAATTAAGGAATTATATTATATAAATTAATAATTTACAATAATACTAATTACTCTCATCCAATATAAAGCTAGCCTTAATAAAGAGAATATTATTAGAATTTCCTATAAAGGTAATACAACAATTAATTAATTAGAAGAAGTAAATTAGGTTATTCCTATAATTTAATATAAAATTAATAGCGTATTTATTAAGGGAATCCTAAATAACGGGAATAATACTCCGGACTTTACTATAACCTCCGTCTACTATTTAAATTAAAGATTAGATAGTATAATTGAATTTATTTATAAAAATATATTAAAGTCCGCCTTTGAATATATAATAGAAATAATTACTCCTATATAATTATACGCCTATCTATATAAGCTCTCCTACTTATTATATTTAGGAAATACAATAAGGATCTTTATTTTACTTACCTTATTTATTTCCTTATAGTAAAAGGGACTAAAAATTAAAACCCTCCTTAATACCGGCGTAGAAATAAATATAATTACTTATAATTTAGCTAAAGAATACGGCTTAATTATTATTAGTACCGGGGTATTAAATACGGATAGTAATAGCAGTAAATAAGATTTTATTAAGGAAATATACAATTAAATATAGCTCGCTAATATTCTACAGGAAGCACATTTCTTTATTACTACTATATACCTCCCGTATTATAATATTATACTTAAATAACCCTTCTTTAAAAATACTTAAATAAAACTAAATTATTTAATTTATAGTATTAAATTAATAAATATTTTAATAAAAAAAACTATTATTAAAGCTATACTAGTTCTAAAAGAAAAAGCGAAGTTAAGTATATAAATATTACTATATACTTAGGAACTCAATAAATAACCGTCTACCCTAAACAAACTCGCTAACTATTTAGGGATTAACTTTAGAATTAATATATTAACTCCTACTTAATACAATAGTAAAGCCTAAAATAAAATCCTTAAATAAATAGAGGATTTAATAATTAATAAATTATTAAATTACTTATAATATATTTAAAATAGACGTTACTTATTGAGAAAGGCCGTTTTAAGATTCTTCTAATAGCTTTTATAAGACGAATTACTTAATAAAAAACAATTCGAAAGACTTTTT
>NC_026501.1:2280588-2282072 GCF_000182925.2 Neurospora crassa OR74A
TTTTAAAGGATTACTAAGTACTTCCAAACGCTAGAATTACTTTCCTATTTAATTACCGAATTAAAATAATAGCGCTAAAAGACCGAGGCCCTACAATTCTTCTTCTATAAAGGAACTTTATAATTATATCCTATAAATCCTAATTAACTACTATATAGATTAATAAATAACGATATTAATTATAATATTATCTTCCGCAAATATTATAATAAAATTAGCTATAAGGGAAGAGAAGTAATTTACTATTGTATTACTAATTTCTACTAGTAGAAGGGTATTTATTCCTATATAGAAAAACGTATTAGGTCTTACCTAAATTATTAGAAATAGAATTCTAAATAATTTATTAATACTTTTCAATATACTAATCTATTACTACAACCTTTTTATAAATAAATATTAAATATTTAATATATACTAAGGACGAATAGTAAAAGAATTAAAATTATTAAAGTATAGAATAACTTTACTAGTTATATAAAAGTAGATATCCTTCTTAAAGTAAACTCTAAATATATAATTCGCTTTATTAAAATATAAATTATTTATCGATAAGGCTTACCCTTATTAATCGTTATTAATAGCGGCTCCGAATTCCGGAAAGACTATAACGACCTACTAACGAAATTCAATATCCCTTTTATTAGGATTTTACCCTACAATTCTAAAGTAAATAAGGTAAATAAATTTAAGTACTTCCTAATTGTAATAATATTTATAAAGCTTATTAATAGTATAGGGACTAATTAGAAGCCCTAACTACCTTATATTTTATTTATAAATTAGACTATAGTCTAAAGGAACTATAATTTTACTCCCTTCTACTTCAATTACAAATATAATCCTATTTTACTAATTAAATTTAATTTACTTTCTTAGAAAATTATATAATAGAATAATATACGGGATAATAAATTACTTAAAGCCCGGTTCAATTTAATACTTACTAGAGCCTATTTACTCTAAAATAGCAATTACAAATTTAATTTTACAACCGAACGAATCTCCGCTATAAGGTAGAAAGTTGTAGAGTATTACAATATTATAAATAAAGGAAAGATTAGACCCGATATTACAAAACTACAGGTAGGAAATCTAATATTAGTCTATAATTGTATTCGACGAATTAATATAAATTCGGTAAGAAAATTAACCTACCGCTAACTTAGACTATTTCGGATTAGAAAGATTACTTTTAAATATAAATACTTATTAAAAACACTCGATAGTATTAATATTACTACCTCCTACCCAGCTAAGAGGATTAAAAAATATTTTTTATATAATAGTATATAATTAGAACTAGATTGTAATATAACTAATTAAGATACACTTCCTTTACTATACTCAAAGGAAACCCTAGAGGAACCCGTGATTAACAAAGATACTACTAGAAAAATTATAAATTATATAACTAATTAGAATACTATAAGGAATATACGCTAGATAATAGAATAGAATAATAGGAACTTTAAAATTGTTTT
>NC_026501.1:2282172-2284684 GCF_000182925.2 Neurospora crassa OR74A
TATTATTATTATATCTTCTAATAACTACGCTTCTTCCAATAATAAAGCTAAAGCTACTTCTAGTAGTAATAATATAATTAAATCTATTAAAATTAAGGGTAAAAGGCCTGAGATTACTTTAAACTAGAGTAATATAGTTAAATCTAGCAATACTAATAGTAAACAACCTTAGCAGCCTATTATTACTCGCGGTATTTAACTCTTACGTAGCTATAATAAAGTACCAATCGCTAACTACCTTAATAACCTAGCAACTATACCGTCATTAAATTTTTAATAAAAGTAGACTAAAGAAGCTATTAAACTTACATTTAACTAGCCACTTATTAATTAAATAAATCGACCTAATATAAATAAAACGCCTAAGCCAATATTAATAATATATTAAGGCTTTACTAATTAATATATACAAGATTATTAGGGATCTTTTCCTAATTTATTATAAAGGATTAAAATATAGTTGCGTATTATAAAAATAAATTAGCTACGTAGTTAGATCCTAAAATATAAAAATAAGCTACTATATTGTAAAGCATACTTTGGCCCCCCTCGAAACTTAAACTCAAAGAACGGATATATACCTCTAAAATATCTTAAACTAAGCAGGATTTAACTAGATTAGCAATACGACTTAAAAATACCTTATAATAAATTAGAATTTAATAAACTATTCGATAGGCTCTTCTATTATAGACTACAGCCTAATTAAGTAAGCGCTTTCCTACTTAATAAGAAAGGTTTTTATAATTAGAAACGAATTATAGTACACTTAACCGACCTTTAGTATAATATTAACAAATATACCTACACCTATATTAATAATCTAATTGCCCTACTTTTATAGGTAATTAGAAAAGGGGTAAGAATAATTTTTGTATTAAATAAGTGTACTTAACTTAACGGTAGGATTCTAAGGTTTATAAGTAATTTGAATAATATTATATTACCTATAAAAGATAAAAGGTTTTAGGTAATTCCTCTCTACCTTAAGAACTACTATTTTACTATAATTATCTTTAATTAGTTAATAGGCTAATAGGACTACTATAACTCTAATTTTGAAGATAATATACTAAAAAATATAAAAACGGCCTTAATTTCGTTATCTTAGAAATTCAACATTTAAGGAGTATTAAAATCAAACTTAGGCCTTATTATTCGATAAATCGAATTTATTACCTAAGCCTCTAACTAAATCTATAGATTAATAGTAGTAGAAGTTATAAAAATAAAATTAGTAAAATATAATCTAAATTTTTAAATATTAAAACTAAAGACTTAGTAATAGAATATAATATAGAAGTATTGTACAGTATTTAATTAAGAATAGAAAAAAAACGTTATAGTATAATAGTACTAAAGAATAATTTGTAATACCTTACGAATAAAGTAATAGTACCCTAACGGTCTACTTCGCAAGCCTAAGTTTAAGGTATTATATATAGTCGACCAAAGATTAGACAGCTTTTTATTCTAGTAAAGCAAATATATATATAGTATTAAAGGAAAGCTTTAGTGTTTTATATAGCTAAGGAATTATATTACTTAGAATATTAATAGCCGTATATAAGGATTAGGAGGTACAAAGATCCTTTTTCGGTACTAGCTATATAATAGCCCTAATACCCTTATTAGCCTTCTTTTATTTTAATATATATTTATAAAACCCGTTAAAGGAAATAATAAAGACGATTCCTCGTCCTCCAGCTCTTTATTATTTATATCTTCCTCTCTTACTTCTATAATAAAACGAAGAGAAGTTAGAAGATTAACCTCTTCCTCTAACGATATTTATTTACCCCTACTTATAAATTCTTCTATATAATTAACTCTAATTCTACTTTAATAGATTATAATTTATTTATAAAGCTCTAGGATAACGAATTAACTATCTTCTATTCTAACTTCGTTTTATTTAATAGTATTATTACCTTTAAATCTTCAATTAATTAGGAAACGGAGTACTTCTATTTAATTAACTATTAATAATAATATACGCTGTAGCTTAACGCTAGCTATATCCAACCCTTCTAGGGGAATTAATGCTCTTTCTCTTAATACTCTAATAAATCGGATATAATTACAAATTCTTCTATTACTTAGGAATATAAAAACTCTTAAATTATTATTAGAAAATAGAGTTCTATTAGTACTAAGAAATATTAATTTATTAAGTAGTTTAAAATTACTTATAAATTTAATATAAATACCTACTTAGGTAAGGCGGATTAATTAATCACTAATCCCCTTAAATTTTAGGAAGCTATTGAACCCGTCTACCCCTCCCCATTCCTCTCAATATAGGCGTACACTATCGAATCCTATACCTATCTTATAATAAGGATTATTTTTAATAACTGGATTTGAGAACTTCTATTTTATAAGAGAAATACCTATTACAGGCCGAAGCCCAGCACTTAATAAGATAGCTACGGATGTACTACTTGATTTTAACTCCTATAAGTTTATAGTGAATTTATTGGTCTATTCCGTTCGCCGTACGGAGTGTAAA
>NC_026501.1:2284784-2286576 GCF_000182925.2 Neurospora crassa OR74A
TTTAATGCCTCCTATCTCGACCTTCCGAGAAAGGCTTGGAAATTATTTACTACCTAGCTCTGCTTGATTAGACATCCGAGAACTACGGTCTTTATAATGGCTGTGGTAGTGTTGGTGTTGTTGTTGTAGTTTCCTCGCCATTTCAGTATATATACTACCCTTTCGTTATTTAGAATATAATTAATATATATTTTTATTATAGTAACGTTCTTTATAACATTTTCTCGGCCCCAGCCGCCCCCCTATCTAACCTCCTTCTAATTCTAAATATACCGAATTTCAAATTAAAGTATATAACTAATTAATTTATAGCTATATTTACCGCCTATAGAGTAATTATAAATAAAAAGAGAAAGTAAGAGCATTTTTAATTAGAATAAGAATATAACGTATAAATAGTTTTATAAATTTTTAGTATTAATTTATAGTATAAGTATAGGTATTTATTAATTTATAGTTAGTTAGTCGAGTCTTTTTAACCTTATTTCAATTATTTACTTCCCCTCCCTATATAATTTACAAATATAATTTATATATATAAATATTTATATGAGAGTATAAGAGTATATATATAAATAATAATAAGAAAGTATATAAGGCTAGGTATAAAGTAAAGAATAAGTATAGGTATAAATATAAAGTAAAAATAAGTATAGGTATAAATATAAAGTAAGAAGTAAGGAGGGTATAAGTAGAATATAAGAGTAAGAAAAAATAGAAAGTATAACGCACACTAATTTTAAACTAATACTTCCAACTAGATTACGTTACGTAAAAGTCTATCCTCCTCCCGTTTAATCCTCTATAAAAGTATAGAAACGTTTTACAATATAATAACCCTACTTATAGCTATATATAGCTACCTATAATTAAAGACATAATCCTGCAAATTAACGCTAATATAGTAAAAGGATTGCCCTTAACTCTTATTAATAATTATAGAGAAGTAGAATTATACTAGAAATTATATACATTTTAACTAAAAAGCCTATTCTTTATCCGTTATTAACAAAATATAAGGAATTATCTATAACTCGCTTACAAAGGAACTACCCAAAATCTTTCCCTCAATTATATATTTACTTAATTTAATAATTACCAATTTAGTACCGTTATATATACCGCTCTCGGGGTACAAATTATATAAAAGTAAAATAGGTATACCCTTCTTTAAAATTAATTTATTAAAAAGGTATTCTAGAAAATTTAAAGTTTATAAATATTCTAGAATAAATTATAAGTCCTAAGTATTATTTTCCAATATATTAATAGAATTTATAAAGCTATAGTCTATATTTTCGCCCTATATACGGAATAGAATCTGCTTATTTACTTTCCTAATGGAATTATTATAGGTATAAAGAACGGCCCTATTAATAAAAATAGTATTATTTATAAGTATAGTAGTAAGAAGGGAAGTAGGGTAAATCCGGGCTAGAAAATCTTCTTCTATAGTAATAATAAACGTAACCGGAAATAATTAAACTTATTCGAATTTATAGTAAGTAAGGTTATAAAATAAATCCTACAACTATTGTATAAATATATAAGTTTAAGTAGTAGCCCCTTAAATACGTATATTCTCTATAAGGTATAAGACTTTAATATTTTATTAAATTAGAGAGTATTTTAAATAGAGGGAAACTATCTTTAAATATATATTTTACTTTTTTATAGGTAGAATTTATATAAAGTCCTTATTAAAAATAGCCGGAATACTACTAAAGTAAATACTTTTATATCCTAAAAGGTCCTATAAAGTATAATTAACAGCTTCTATATACCCCCAATC
>NC_026501.1:2286676-2287694 GCF_000182925.2 Neurospora crassa OR74A
AATATTAATTAGCGGCGATAGTCGTTTCGATTTTGCATTAAGGCTAGTAATCTCGTATTGAATATAGCCCCGGCGAAGGAAGTATACGATACTACAACTATTCTAATAAAATTATAGTAGGACTCAATTCTATTACTAAACCCTTAGGAAATAGTAAAGGTAAAGGAGGGTTTCTACCTTCCCGTATATACAAATATCTTATTCGAAATCCCCTCTTCCTTAGTATTAGAATTTGTAACTCTACTTATTATAATAGAATCGACTAAATTACTTCTAATTCCTACCCCCCTAATAAAGGTTTTTTAAATAATATTTAATAATATTTACCCTACCCTAATACCCTCCGTAGAGTTAATGCTACTACAACCCCTAAGGTTATTAAAGGAAATAAAAAGCAAATCCGCCGTTCCTAAACTAATTATTTTATTAGAATATAAAGAATTCTAATCGGTATTCGAAACTTCGGCTATACCCCTACCCTAATATAATTAGCTAAAATATTGTATTAATCTAGTCGAAAGGGAGTCGGCGCTTTAAGGATTAATTTATATATTAAATATTAAAGAATTAGAAATATTATACAAATAATTAATAAAAATACTCTAAAAGGGATAGATTCGTCCTTCTATTAGCCCAATAGGCGTTCTTATTATCTTCGTCCTAAAGAAGGATAGAAAATTAAGGCTCTATATCAATTTTAAAGCGCTAAATAAGGTTATAAAAAAGAATTAGATAGCGTTACCCTTTATTTAAGAGATTCTAAATCGGTTATTATCGGCTAAAGTCTTTATAAAATTAGATTTAAAGGACGTATACTATAGGATTTGGATTCGAGAAGGAAACGAAGAGAAGACGGCGTTTCGTACGAAGTACAGGCACTATAAATTTTTAATTATATTAATAGGATTAGCGAACGCGCTAGCGATATTTTAAATGTATATTAATAATACGTTAGTAGGGTTAATAAATACAATATATATTACTTATTTTAATAATATCCTAATTTATAGTAAGAATG
>NC_026501.1:2287794-2326973 GCF_000182925.2 Neurospora crassa OR74A
AAAAAACTATATTAATTATATTAAAGAAGTCCTTTAATAATTACAAAATTGTAACCTCTATATAAACTTAAATAAATACGAATTTTATATAAAGTGGGTATTATTCCTAAAATATATTATTTCTCTAGAAGGTATATTAATAAATTTAAAGAAGGTAGTAGTAATTGCGGAATAAGAGGCTCTAGCGAGCGTTTATAATATTTAAATCTTTTTAGGGTTTATAAAATTCTATTAATATTTTATAATATTATATTCTAAAATAACTACGCCCTTAATGGAATTATTAAAGGGGGATAAATAAAAGCCGTTCGAATTTATAAAGGAAGCGGAAGAAATATTCGCAAAATTCAAAAAACTATTCTAAGAAACTCCTATATTATACTACTTCGACCTAGCGTTATAAATTTAAATAGAGATAAATATATTAAATTTCACAATTGGGGCGGTTTTTATACAACTATATAATAATAAATAGCACCCGGTAACTTTCTTTTTAAAGAAGAAATCGCCGGAGGAAACCAAATATAGAATTAAAGATAAAGAACTATTAGCAATCGTAGGAGCGTTAAAAGTATAAAGGCAATACTTATTATATATAAATAAACTATTCCTAATAATTATAAATTACTTAAACCTATAATATTTTCGAGAGAAGGAGCGGGCTAGTACAAAGTAAAATCGGTAAATATTAGAATTAATAATATATAACTTTAAGATTAAATATCGTCCAAGAAAATTAAATCTAATAAATAGGTTATTAAGGAAACTATAATTATAAGGAGAAGAATAGGAGGTAGGAAGTAATTATTTATTAATAAAGGTTATTGAAGGGGGCGAAGAAAAGGGTTGGGCGATAAAGGAAAATCGAATATTGAGAACGCTAGTAAAATGGGTAATTTTAATTAAAAAAGAAGTTTAAAGGATAGTAGTAAAAGAAAGGGAATAGTAATAGAATATAAGCGAAATAAAAGAGGGTTAGGTATTGAAGGACGAAGGGGTTGAGTCGTAGGAAGAAAGGCAAAATTTATAGGGGGAAGGCGAATTAAATAGGGAAGAAAGGAAATATAAAGGAATTAAGAGTAATAATAGAAAGGATAGAGTAGTAAGAAAGAGGGTAAGGTTCGTAAGTAAAGCCACTACTAAATTAAAGAGGAAGGACGAAAATATTATTATAAGAAATATAGGCGGGTATATAGTAATAACGAAGGTATAGAAGGATGAAAAATAGCTACTACTATTAGGATAATAATTATTAGAAGTATAGAAGGAGGACCTATTTATTATTAAAGAAGTATAGAAGAATAGTAAAGGGAGGAGACGGGTAAAAAATTAAAAGATGGAGGAAGACGGAACTCTACGGTATTAATATTAGGTTTACGTCCTAGAATAAATATAAGCCGAACTACTCTATATCTACTATAATACAATAATAACTGGATACCCGGGTTAAAGGAAGATATTAAAACGTATTAATCAATTCTACTACTAACCTACTATTATAACCGATATTAAATTATACGTCCGCGAATATCTAGTATACTAAAAGGCTAAGCCTTATAACTACCAACTATATAAGCTATTAAGGTTATTACCTATCCCTACTATCCCTTAGTAAAATATTTTATACAATTTTATTACTAAAGTACTAAAATTATTTAACCCTATATTTAATCGGACTTATAATATAATTTTTATTATTATTAACCACTTTATTAAGTACGCCTTATATATCCCTATATAGAAGACGATTAATACCCGGCAATTTACGTTCCTCTTCTAGCGAAACGTCTTTTAGCAATTTAACTTCTTGGATTCTATTATATTGGACAGAAGTAGCCTTTTTATAAACTAATTTTAAAAAATTTACTACGAACTCCTAAATATCTATAAATACTTTAATACAACCTAATACCTCCAAACGGATAGATAAATAGAGAGGCAAAACTAGAATTTAAAATTATACTTTCAGATCTTCTATAATATAAAGCAAATTAATTAGGCTAAAAAAATTACACTAATATAATAAACGTACAATAATTATTTCTATACCGCTATTAGAAAATCCCCTTCGGAATTACTCTTTAGATATTATCCTTAGGGACCGGCGGATCCGGAGCGAAGGCGGAGGACGGTCCTCCCGATAATAACTACTAATCGGATTAACAAACTATTTTATAAGTAATTAAAAGTTGTAACAACCTTAGAAATTATTAACCAAGGGTACGTAAAATAGTATAATAAAGTTCGGAAACTAAAGGAGTTCGACGTCGGAAATTAAGTTTTACTTAATACGAAGTATATTAAATAATACTGCCTAAGCGCTAAATTAATAAATAAATTTTTAAGACCCTTCTAAATTACTAAAATCGTTAGAGAAAAGAAGATAGTATACCGATTTATACTCCCCGCATATTACTAAATCTATCTAATATTCCCTATTACTCTACTAGAGCCGTACTATAGGGACCCCGCTATAGTAATATTGCAAAGGGAAATTGTAAATATTAAGGAGGATAATATTTAATATAAAATCGAAGTAATTATAAAATATTATAAATCCGGCCGCTAATATTAGTTTTAGGTTAAATAGAAGGGGTATCCGGACGACGAAAATTCGTAGGTTTTATAAGAGGATATAAATTACCCGGACTTATTTAAGGAATATAAAGCTAAAGAAATATAATAGCAGCGTACTAGCGGTGGGCTGACTACTAAATTAATAAGGGTTAGTTAAGTAATAGAAGGAAAATAGTAATTATTTAAAAATACCAAATAAAGATACAAAATACAAATATAAACTGCAAAATAGAGATGCAAAATGCAAAACGCAAAATGCAAACGTAAAATACAAATGTAAAACGTAAACGTAAAGCGTAAAGTAAAAACGCAAAATACCGATGTAAACCGTAAAATAGAAACGTAAATAGAAACGCAAAATGCAAATACAAGATGCAAACGTAAGATGCAAACGTGAAATACAAACGTAAAGCGCAAAGTAGAGATATAAAATAAAGATATAAGAGTAGAAATATAAAATAGAAATATAAAGTAAAAATACAAAAGTAAAAATACGAAAGAAAAAATATAAAGTAGAAATGTAAAGTAAAGACGCTAAATAGGACGAAAAATAGGAAAGGAAGGTAGTTTAATTTAATGTAAAATACTAATAAAGTATTAAATAGAATATAGCCCGCATTTTCTATTATCGCTCCAAACGAAAAAATCCTTAGCAACGTCCGCTATTATTAATATAAAATTAAAACCTACAACCTTAAGAAGAATACTCCCACACACTACTACGCTTATTAATAATATTCGTAAATACTACCTTATATTATTTACTTATAATCCTCCCTCGCAAACTCTAATAATTCGTCTAATTTCCTATTTATAAATACCAACCTCCTATTAACTATCTAATACTAAGGACTACAACTACAACCGGAAGAAGGGGGGATATAAGTAAGAGTATTCAGCGTAAAAATATTTATAGGAGAGCTACTATTACTAATAATAAAACTACTAATAAGGGCTACTAAATTAATATTAATATTAATATTATTAATACTACAATAGCTAAATTTCAAATAACCCTCACAATCAAAATTCCTAGCTCGGAACATACCAAGCAACGTCGTAGGGAGACTATTATTAATAAGGCGCACCTACATCGCAACTTAAAATACTACTACGGACCAACGCAATTACTATAAGAGGGGGGTAGGTAGGGGGCTACCAATATCAGTAAAGCGTACAATCTTAACTATTATATCCTATATATTATTTTAAAAATTATAAATACCGCAAGGGACCTTAAGTATATAGCGGCGTAACGATAACGAATATTGCAATCTCTTATTGAATTCTAGAAGGAAAAAACGTTAGTAAAAAAAAAAAAAAAAAAAAAAAAAAAAAAAAAAAAAAAAAAAAAAAAAAATAAGAGAAATACTAAAGGGAAGATAGCGTACCTTTAGTTTAGCAAATATATATACTAATTAAATGGAATACTTTACGTAGGTTTAAGGCTAGGGTATTAGTAAACGCCTAGACTAAAGCGACGCTATATTTTAAATAAACGAAGGGACGGACGTTGCTAAAGGATAAGAAAAGAGTAGTTAATTAAAGATTAGTAACGGGTATAAAGTAAAAGGAGGGAAAGAATAGAGCAAGAAGAAAAAAAATAGAAAGGGGAAGCGAATATACTAATTAGGTTTATAAGGGAAATAGGGATTAGTATATAAATATATAGTAAAAATACGTACGTCCGTAGTAAGGGCCGATTTAAACGAAGGGGCAGCCGAGGCAGTCGTAGAATTAAGGGAGGGGGTAGTAAATATAATTATAAAGGTAAAGATAGGAGGAAGAAGAAAAGAGAAGTAAAGAGGGTAAGTAATAAAGGTATTATATAAATAAGGGAGGAGGTCTTTATACGAATATAAATTAAGGTAGGCGAATATAATTCTAAGTGGGCGAATATAAAATAACGTAGGGTAAGAAAAGCATTAAGCAATTATATAGGTAATAGGAGGGGGTAAACGGAAGGATAAAACGAAGATAATAGTTAAAAGGGGAAGGATAGGACAAGTAGGTAGTAGCAGCGGCTATAAAAAGGTAGGAGAAAAAGGTGGAAAATAGGAAGGTACGTAATTCGGATTATAATAAGGAGAGTAGGGGTAATAATTAGGAATTGTACTATTAAAATAAAAAAAGTAATATAAAAAACGAAGCGAAAGTAATAGGGAGGTAATTAGGAAGGAACAATACAAATAAGAGAAATTTATAAAGGAAGTAGTATATAGAATTATAGGAAGCGAAGGAAGAAAACGAAAGTTCCGAAGACGGAATCTATAGGGAGGGGGATCGTATTTAGGAGTCGCAGTAGGTCGTAGCAGGTAAGAATAAAGGAGAATAGCCTACGAAAGGAGCCTTAGAATTCAATTACGTAAATACTATATAGTAAGTATAAATAATAGAAAATATCCGGTAAGAGGAATTATAGAGCGTAATTACATTAGTATTCTAAAGTATTTATTAATACTCTTAAATTCAATATAGTACTCTTTATTAAGCAAAATAATACTCACTACCTCGTACGCCTACAGGATAATAGCCTTAAATAGTCGGGAACCTAACCAATTTTTTAAATCTAATACTAATTTTATATCCGTATTAGAATTTATAAGAATAGACATTATAATACTAATATATTAGTAGGCAATTTTATACCCGTATTTAAAACTTATAAGAATAGATATTACAATACTAATATTCTAATAGGCAATTCGCCGTATTTAGAGCTTATAAAAATAAACATTACAATACTAATATTTTAGCGGGCGGCTTTATATCCGTATTTAGAGCTTATAAGAATAGATATTATAATGCTAATATTTTAGTGGGCGGCTTTATATCCGCATTTAGAACTTAAGAGAATAAATATTATAATACTAATATTCTAATAGGCGGCTCGCTATATTTAAAACTTATAAAAATAAATATTATAATACCAATATTTTAGCGGGCGACTTTATATCTATATTTAGAACTTGTAAGAATAGATATTATAATACCAATATTCTAACGGGCGGCTTCGTATTTATATTTAGAGCTTAGGAGAATAGATATTATAATACTAATATTCTAGCGGGTAACTTCGTATCCGTATTTAGAATTTAAAAGAAGGGATATTACAATACTAATATTCTAACGGGCGGTTCGCTAGTAGCAAAATAGCTACAATATTCGGAATATAGCGTCGGCGGCTATTATAAATAATAGTTTGCTTAAACCAAAGGGCGAAAACTTCGTACCTTCGCTAGTAATATAGCCTAATAACGTTATAATAGTACAATACCAACGCCCTCTACTATTTAACTGGGATTTACTATGAATTGCGAAGGTTCCGAAGATAGAACTTATAAGGGGGGGGGTCGTATTAGGAGGCTAAGAGCTCGTATATAGAAGCACCTTAATAACTACTACTCCCCTTCGTTAACCGACGCGTAGGATTACTAACGATAACGCCCATATTAGGTTGGGCTCGCGGGACGAATAATCCGGCACTACGCCGAAGCGTTAAATTAGTATAAGGCTTTATAATATTTATTAGCGGATAAATAGAGTTTATATAGGTATAAAAGAGGTTTAACGGAGCGTAGTTCATTGTAGTCGGTAGCTATTAATATATCTTTAGATTGACCCCTAATTTACTGTCTCCTACGTGTAGCTACAACCGTAGTCACCTCAGCCTACCTTTCGCCTACGTTCCTAACATTATATAAGAACCTTATCCTAAATAATTAAAGAAGTCTATTATAGTAACTAGTATAAATTAATATTCTTTTTAATATTATATACTTATAAAGTAGAAACGTTTAAAAGGATTTTAAATTGAAAATATATAATCCGCCCGCTATTAAATAAGAGTATTACAATACCCGAAGACGCTATATATAGTACTACCTTATTCTAAATATAAAAGTACGTATATAACCTACAATATAAAAACATTTTCCTAGTGCCTCCCAGCCCCTATATAAAGAAAAGTATACTTTTAAAGGTATTCTCTACAGTAGTAATAATTTCGTTAAAAACTACAGCCTACCCAATATTAAATTTAAACTAAATATTATTAAAAAATATCCATTATTTATCCGAATTATATTATAACTCCTATTATAAAAGGGGGTTTCCATCTACTTACTCCTATATAAATATTAATTTAGGGAAACCTAAATTAAAAAGAGATTTATTTAACTAAATAAAGTATTAACCAATAAAGTATAAATTGTAATTAATATATAGGTTCTCTAAATTAAGTAGGATACTTACTATTCCTATAACTCTACAGGGTAAATCGTTATAGAAAAGGTTTATAAATTTATTTTAAATAACTTTTAAATCTATTATAGGATTACTATTTGTTAAATATATAGTGAATAAATACCGTAACTACCGCCTAGTTTGCTATATACTAGCCTCTTCGAACAATACTTCCTACCGAGAATTATCCTTTAAGAACCCTCGCTTTAAATAAACCTCCCTAAAGGTATTATATATTACGCTATCTATAGTACGTAAATCTTAAAAAGAATAGGGCTTAAATACATTTATTAATAATAAATATAAAAAATACTATTTACTAGCAATAGGAAGGATATAATAAATCCAGCTAATAGTAATACCCCTTTAACGTAGCCGCTACGTACGAATATCCTCCTTCTAAACGTACTTAGAAGGAAAATTTATATATAGAACGTTATAATTCAGACTATTAGAATATACCGTATTGTACTTAAAAAAGGACTTAAATATAGTTTATTATAGGGCATTCTTGGTAAATACCTGGATGCTCTGTCTTGTCATGGTAGCTGCTCGCTAGAGCACGTAGTCTACTATATAAGAGTACTCGTCCCGTCAACCTCTATTAAGGTTAACGGATTATTAATTTATATTATACTAACCTTATATCTATCTTACTTACACTTAGTAAAGTCGTATATAAGGTTTTAAGTTGAGGCTTGCGATAGCTCCTATCTTTAATTTCCTTTAACAAAACTATTATTAATCGTTATATACTATTACTCTATCCAACAACCAATTATTTATACTATTATTCTCTATTATTATTACTTGTAAAGTACATTATTGCGTAACAAGTAGTACCTACAATTCAATTTTAAATTAATTTTATTATTCCTTACGTTTCTTCCTTTTATTGAGGGGGGAAATACGTTAGGTCTAACAATAATTTATTAAATTTTATAACTATTATTTAATTTTTACCCTTTCAAATTAAATATTTATACTTTTTATTCCTCGGAGTCCCCTTTTCCTTACTACTTTATTACTATTTATTCCGGTCTAAAGGCCAAATTGAATAATATTAAAAACCAATTAAATAAACCCTTAAACAACTTTTAACTATTAGGAGGAAAGTCTAATATACAAAGTACGTTAAATAATTAAGTTTACTACGTATAAGTTGCAATTTTACTATAAGGAAAGACTTTAACTTTTAACCGCCGAACTATTTATTAAGGTAGTACAATTGCACTTAAACGAAAAAACCAGCTATATTAAGATTAAATCCAATTAATCTACTAATATTAATAATAATATTTATAATAGAAGATAAATCGTTAATTTAAACGCAGCGGACTACAAAGTTCAATAGATCCTACGTAAATATTGTTAGTTAGTCGCTAATTATCTAATCCCGATACGTTAAAATTAGTTATTTATAATTAAAGAAGGAGTATTATTATAGTTGTAAAAGAAGAATTAGAAATAATTTATAGCCCAAATTAAAGTGAATAACGCTACTATTAATATTACTATTTAAATACCTATTCCCCCCAATACCAGTAATATAAACGTATACTCTTTACTAATAACTTTTTCGGATACTATTAGGATAATTAACGCACCAGCCCTTATTAACCCAATACAAATTCCTATACCGCCTTCCTTACTACCTACGCCTACTAAATAATACGTTTAACTAAGCCCAATTCAACAACCCCTCTCGCTAACCGAGTTAATAGTCTCGCGAATAAATTTAATTATTAAAATTACTATTAATATTATTTAATAATTAATTACTAATCCTACTATTAAATATTTTAAAAATCTCGTATAAACTAAAACTCTCCTATATTTAATATAAAAGTAGCAATAAGAATAAGCAAACCGGCTTCTAAGAACTATTCTTACTAATTATTTTCTAATATACTTTATTAACCTAAATTAAAATACTATACGCTTTGCCTAATATAATATAAAAACCGGAGGTAAATCTTCGAATCCTCTACTTTATTTTACCTAATTAATTTATAATACTATATACTTAATTTAGAATAGTATAAAGCCTAGTTTCAGTCTCCCAATACCTACTACTGTAAGGTATACCGCCGCTTAACTGTATAAAAACCCTACTATTTATTATAATTAGTATTTTAGTAGTTTCGTTAGCCTAATTAGCGAAATAGCTATAATTAATATTAAAGATTTATGTAATGCCGCTAATTTAGTTAATTAAATAAAAAATCTTTGTATTAACCGTATTAACCAACAACTTTTATTTAATAATATTAATTAACTTCCTATTTATTTTTATAAATATATACTAATTCTAATTATAAGCTGTAATATTTCCGGACAAACTTTAAAAATAAATTTTAAAGAATTAATAAATTGGACCCCGGTAAGCGAAAAATAAATTAAATAATAAGGATTACTACTTGTAATACTAAATAATAATAGTTACCTTCTATTAATTATCCTAAAGGTTCCTACTCCTTCTATATATTTAGCTTTTTATTAGAACGCTTATCCTACTAACAACCTACAAACTATATACTTTAATATTAGATCTAATACCTCTATTCTATTAATTAAGGTTAATAGCGATAGTATAATAATAAATAATACGGCGCTTTGTAAGATACTTGAGAATTTATACAATTGCATCGAAGATTTGGAAAATCGAAATTAAACTCTTACTAAATCCGTCTCTAAGGCTAATACTAATAATTATTAAATAATTAAGGAGGAACTTTTTAAAGTATTAAATATTAGAATGTATTTTCCTAATATAGAACCTAATAAAATAAAGAAAAGTATCTACTAGGATAATAAGATTAATATTTATACTACTTTCTATAAATTTAATAATATAATTAAAGGATATTTAAAGAATTACCTAGAAAGACACTAAATTCTTGCTAATAACCTTAACCAACTATTCCGTAGTATAGTATTATATTAATAGAATTTTACCCTCTCTAAGGAAGAATATAATAACCTTCGCAATAATTTCGATAAAACTCTTTATATGCTAAGTATTATATTCGGTATTAAACCCTATAAGGTGCAAAAATAGTTAAATACGAACAAATTCACTATAGAACTGTGACGGCATGGCTCAGCCGCTAATTGACTGGGTCTGTCTGTACGGTGCCGGCTTGGCAGAGCTCACGGCAAGGCCCACTACAGGTCCGCAGCTCTTGGCAACGTATAGGGTTATATCCTTTGCGTTATAGCCGTCCTTTGTATTCTAATTTTTCTTCTTTTCTTTATTTTTCAATCTTCTACCAAATAGGATTATTACTATCTATCATAATCTATTTCCCTTTACTATAACAATCGAAAGATCAATTAAATTCTATTAGGGACGATCTAAAATATCCTAAATTTAGAAACCCGGAATTAATTACGCGCAATAAGATAGTTACCCGCACCTACAACCTAATTATTAATAATAGTAAAAACCCCAAGAAGATTAATTACTACGATAGCGCGTAACTCCGAGGAAACTGCTTAATTGAAGGCGTAAGCCTTATAAAATATTATATTCGATATTACTAAATTGAATTAGAAGGATCCGGTGGCGAAGATTTGTTTTAACTACAAATCTATTGAATAGCGTCGCGTGTCGACTATCTACGAAACTTAGACTACAACCCTTAATAATATTAAAGGAAACGACGACGAGGTAACGGAGAACGCTATTTTCGAGTACTACTTTACTAATATCCTACCCTAAATTTAGGAATTAATATTCCCTAATACAATTAAAAATATAGCCTAAAATCTCTAGGCTAAATTCGAGGAAATAGTAACCCGCTATACTATTAGTAGTAAAGGCCCTTACTTTCCTTTTTAATCTATCTTCGATATAGGCGCTGATTGCGTTCGCTTTAACAACTTAATAGAATAAGAAGAATTCCTTACTAAAGTAGAAAAATACCCGAAGGTAATATTCCGCAAGGTGAAGGTATATATTTTAGCAATACTTACCTATAAGAAATAATAAGAAGAGGTATTTAATATTGCCTAGCGCCTTAGCCATACTATATCGGACTTAAACGACTGGATTTTATATTTCAAATCAATTTATACGGGAGAAGCCTCCACCAAAACCCAACCCCGTACTACTATCAAAGAGTTAGAAGACGATTATACTAATTAGCGTACTATTTATACGGAGGGTATAGAGGCCGCTATTAATAAAGCCGACTACAAAAAGGTACATCGCCTCTACGTAGAAGGTATCGAACCCGAATTCGAAGTTCCAAAGTACAAGCCGATTGCTACTACGATTCCGAAGGACCAAATTAATACCTAGCGAGAAATAGTTAAAGACCTCTTAACTACCTTAATTGCAAAGGAAAAGGAAATTAACTCCTTTAACTAAATTATAATAGATATTATCCGCGACCTTAACTATTATAATACTACTCCCGGAACTTCCTTACTCGCAACCTCTAATAAGGGTAAATCTTTAAAGATTTTAAACCCGCCCGTCTTTTATATAAATAAGACCAAAGATACAATAATATTCGAAGTTTAGTACCGCTTAATTACTAATAAATTGAAGGTTAATTCGGACTATTTTACTAACGATAAGGCAAAGTAAGTATATATTGAGAACCGTTTTGTAAGCTACGTAGCTAAAGATTTGCAATTTTACCTCTGCAAGTCCTACCCGAATTAAATTACTATATCTAAAGACCTAATAGCTTACTTTAAGCGATAGTACGATAATCCGAATATAGTCCGTTAAATTCTTAAGGATTTTAAGAAATTATAAATATATTAGAATAATTTCTATATCTTTAAGAATAAGTTTATTTATTTTATAAGCGAATGCTAGCTAGCCTAATTACAATAGAAGGAAGCCTTCCATCGTCGTCTTTCTATAGAGCTTTAAATAAGTATAATTCTATATACAACCCTCAATATTATTAATTTCAATACATACATAAAGACTACGGAGTAGGTCGCATATACCTAGAAGGTAACTAAGTAATCTACTACCTCTAACAATTCGTCTAGTAGTAATAGAGGTCGAAATAGAATTAGTAATAAGGAAAGAGGAGGAAGAGGCTCCTTATTAATTGGAGGTAATTCTAATCCCAACTAAAAGCCCTACTTTAAAGAGGAAATCGACGAAATATATTAAAAGGGTATTTATTTCAATTGCAAAGAGTAGAATTATTGTGCAAAGGATTGCCCTAGTAAGGCTGGAGGTAAACCTACAATTGGAGGCAACTTTAACTATTATACCCGCCTTTAGGCTATCTATATTTGTTATAGTATTAAAGACGATGAATCTACTAATATAGAAGATTAGGGTAATTTTAATAAATAATTAAAAAATTAAATACCTTAAATAAAAGAGACTCTTATTTAAGGAAGATAGGGTTTATATAATAAAGATAAGGGAAGTTACCTAACAGTGCAAATAAAGATTTTTTTTATAATTATTTGAGGGGTAAACCGTTCGTAGTATTTATTAATGTAGGTAGTAATAGAATTACAATTACTATTAAAGAAGCTATTATAAACTTAGGAGCAGCCTCTTACATTTTAATTAGTAAGTCGACCGCAGAATAGTTAATACACTTATTACAATTAGAGGTGAAAAACGACTTCAAACCGGTGTATATTAGAGGCCCCTTTACTAACGATATAAATAAAGAGATTAATTAAGCGATTAAAATAAACATTATTTTATAATACTATACTACCTAAAATAAATAACTAATTATTACAGATATATATTACAATATAATTATTAAGCAATTATAATTCGAATACTACAACGTTACTATTAACTATTTACGTAAATAGTTACTATTTAATAACAATTAGCCAAAGGACCTAAACTAAATTCGAAACATCTATATTAACAATAGCGATACTAAATAAGAAATTAACTTTAAATATTAAATAAAAGTAGAGCATAGAGAAAAATTAATAGAAAAGGAGGATAAAAGGCGGTGCAATAGAGTAGTAGTATGAAGGAGAATTAAAGAATTGGAGAATAGAAACTAAACTATACCCTTTAAACTTCTAAAATCTACTATAATATTAGCGATCCTATTACAACCAAAGTCTATTAATTCGTCGGATCCGACCCTCCGTAAAATAGAGTATATAGAAGAACTTCTGTAAGAATCCGAACTACAACCCCCGCTCTAAAAGAGGGCGTCCGTAGAAATCCGGAAAGAATAAAACTAAGATTTAAAGGAAGACTTTAAATACTACTAATAAGCCTTAGAAGTAGAAGATTTTAGTAATAGTATAAAAAAGGATAAATAGGGTTATTTCAAATAGAGAAGAGGAGCCTCCTAGTATAAGGAACGAATATTTAATATAGCTATTATTAGGTCGGTAAGCCTAATAAAAATAGTAAAAAAGGAGTATTTGGGTATTATAAGTTTATATAAGATCGACCGTTTTATCGAAGAATAACGACAATAGGAACGAATATCCGCAACGTCCGAAGAATAGAAATTAATAATAATAGTTAAAGAGAAGGTACCGTTATTCTATTACAATAACCTCGATATATTTAATAAAGTCGGTTTTAATATACTACTTAATTTAAGAAGGAGTAATTATCGAATTAAATTATAAAATAGTACTCGGCCCGAAGATTTGGGCTATAGCCCCTTATATAAAATAAGTGTAAATAAATTAGAAGTTTATTATTTCTATATTATAAATAACTTCAATAAGGGCTTTATCGAAAGTAGTACAGCGCTATAGGCCGCCCCTATCTTCTTTATTCCAAAAGCTAACGGAAAGCTATATTTCTACATAGATTACTAGAAGTTAAATATTATTATAAGGAAAGATTAATACCCCCTACCTTTAATCGAAAAAACTTTAGCCCGTATTACTAAAGCTAAAATCTTTACGAAAATCGATATCCGATAGGTATTCTACTATATATAAATATACCTAAATAATAAGGAATTAACGATTTTCCGGATATAATATAGCGCCTATAAATATAAAATTCTTCTTTTTAGATTAATTAACGGACCTTCGACTTTCTAGTATTATATTAACAACGCCCTTATAGAGTACCTCGACGATTTTTACAATACCTATATCAATAATATTCTTATCTATTCGGATAGTTTAGAAGAGTATTAGATCTATATAAAAAAGGTACTTTAAAGGCTACGAAGTACCAGACTTCAGGCCGATTTAGAAAAATACGAATTCTACATTCGAGAGACAAAGTTCCTAGGATTTATTATCAATATTAACAATATATCTATAAACCCCTTTAAAATCGCAATAGTAAAAAATTAGTAGAATCCAACTACAATAAAGGGAGTATAGTCTTTCTTAAACTTTTATAATTTTTACTATAAATTCGTTTAGGAATACGGACGTATAATTAAACTATTTACTAAATTAACTTAGAAAAGAGAAGTATTTATATAGAATTTAGAGTATTAAATAGCGTTTAATACTTTGAAAGAGCAATTCTTAGAGGCCCCAATCCTAGCCTATTTCGACTTTAAATAGGAAACCCAGGTAGAAACAGATACCTCGGACGGGGTCCTAACCAATATCCTAACTTAAAAGTACAATAACGGCTAATACCCAATAATATACTACTTAAAAACTATACAAGACGTAGAATATAATTACCCTATTTACAATAAGGAAATATTAGCCGTTATAAAAGCTTTAGCGTATTAGCAGTTAGAATTAGTTAGAGTATAGCGAAGCAAACCTTTTATAATTATTACCAATTATAAAACTTTAAAATACTTCAATACCAAACGATTACTTAATATAAAATAAGCGGCTTAAGTAAAAGCCTTATTACAATACTATTTCTAGATTATATACCGGCCCGGGAAAGAAAATACTACGGCGGACGCCTTATTAAAGAAATCTAAGGATATTAAAGATTAAAAGGCCCATAAAGAAGTACAATGTATAATGCGGCTCTTTAAACCCGTAGGGGAGGGGGAGAATAATATCCGAATTTATACGTTAGATATAAATTAACCTATTAATAAATTAATAAATTACAAATTAGTATACCTCTTATTCGAAATAAATAAGTCCGACCTATTACTCGAAGGCTATCGGATGAAAGTAATTAAAGAAGGAACCGGCTTTATACTACTCTAAGAACAATTACTATTATTCTAAGGATAGTTAGTAGTACCGGAGGGCAAAGAAAAGGTTCTAAGGATATAAATTATCTAAAACTATTACAATAACCTAACGACGGCTCATTTAGGGCGGAATAAGACTAGGAAATTAGTCGCTGCTAAATATTAGTAGCCCAGTATAGTAAGCGACGTAGATCGATACATTACAAATTATACGGTCTACTACGTAGTAAAATACCTTCAAAGAAAGATACTTAAAATAATATAGGCTATAGAAGTAGCTAAACGACTATAAACGAGGATTATAGTCGATTTTAAGAAGATGCCAGTAGATAAGTACGGTTATAATAATTTAATAAATATAATCAACCCGCTTTCTAAAGTTACTTAGCTATAACCTTATAAATCTACTATAACCAAAAAGGAAGTATATTAATTGTATTATAAGGGACCCTTTTACTTCTTCAGTCCTCTAAGGGAGGTAATTAGTAATCGAGGTCCATAGTTCCATTCCGATTTCTCTTAGGAGTTAGCTACCCGAATAAGGATAAAATAGTCTTTAGTATCAATTAAATACTCCTAAATTGTAAGGTAAGTAGAGAATCTTTATAAATAGATTAATTAGCAATTGAGACCGTTTATTAATTACACCCAAAATAATTAGTCTAAAATAATCCCTACGTTAGATTACATTTAGAATAGTCTACCGTAGGATAATATTAGTCTATAGCTATACAAAGTCTTATTTAAATTCCTAATACCGACCTTCTTAAATTAGGCGCCTATAATAAGCTTAGAAGGTTTGCTACTAATCGAACGGCTAAATCGCTAGGACGCCTAGGATATAACAGTAAAGATATAATAATATATAGATGTTGCCCAACGGAGTATTGAGGACGCCTAGCGAAAATAAGCTATTTAAATAAATAAGAAATAATACGAACTAAATTTCAATATGGGGGACTATATCTTTATTATTAAGAAGAATTAATCTATAGATAGGCCGAGCAACAAACTAGATTTTCCTTTAATTAGATAATACTTCCCGATTATTAGTAAGAAGGGTAATACCTTTTTAGTATAGTTGCCCCAATTATAGAAGATATCCAACCAATTCCCGCTTAACCGTCTACGAAAGTTCCCTAACAACCCATTGCTAGGATAAGGCGCGGATAACCCACTAGGAGAGGTTGTTTATAATAGGGGGGATGAAGAATATAAAGTAAAGTAAATTGTATTATTAAAGATAGATAAGGGACGATTTTTATATTAGGCGTAATAGCGAGGCTGGGATCCCGACCCAAAATAGTACCCCGCTAGCGATTTTAAGAATATTGCAATAAAGCTAAAGGAGTATTACGAAGAGTACCCAAATATAACCGGTCTACCTAGGAAGCTTCAGGAATGGATTACGGCCGTATTGAACAATGAGGTTGTTCTAGAATATAATAACAACGAACTTCCTATATAAAAGGGTAATAGAAAGATAAGGAGGAGGAAGTGAGAAAGGGGATAGATTTCATTTTTATTGTTGAAGGAATTAGATGCGAAGTATAAGTATTTAAAGAGGATTTTCAATTGGATTGTTAATAAGATAATAGCAATTAGAACGTTAGCGTAGTATATAATGGGTTGGCACCCCAAAGGCATTATTAACTAATTACCACGAAGGTATATACCCTTTGCCGGGGAGGTCGCTGGTTCGAATCGGTGTGCGCGCACTAGATTTTTTTGTTTTTTCACGATTCGAGGCGAGTCTTTTTCGAGGGGGGGGTAATGTAACGGCATAGCTCAGCCGCCAATTGACTGGGTCTGTCTGTACGGTACCGGCTTGGTAGAGCTTACGGTAAGGCCCACTATAGGTCCGCAGCTCTTAGCAACGTATAGGGTTATATCCTTTGCGTCACAGCCGTCCTTTGTATTCTAGTTTTTCTTCTTTTCTTCATCTTTCGATCTTCTACTAAATGGGATTATTGCTGTCTATCACAATCCATTTCCCTTTGCCGTAACAAGAACTATATAAAATTAATATGTAGGCGCTTTACAACTACTCGACTCAGCTATTCAAGTACGCTCGCTTCTAGGGAAATACTTTAGACTTTTAATTATATATTCGGTTATAAAATAGTTTATACTTAATAATATAAATTATATATATCCCTCCGGAATAGAACGTCAATCTTAGCAAATATATTAATAGAATTAAATAAAAGGTTATTCCAATATACCGCTTATTCCTTAATTCTTTAAAGAGTAAACGAATAATTTATTTTATTACTAGTAACTCTAATAACGAAAATGATAATTCTAATATTTATATTAGATTTTAGGGAAATTATAATAATAGTAAACCTTTTTAGAAAAATTTTTTATTTTATAACAACGGGTTCAACGGCAAATTAAGTAGGAAGTTGTATTTTAATAAAGAATATAGGAATTTTAGTAATAAATTCGATAAGTATAATACTAGCCAATTAAACAACGGTAATAATCGCCAACGCCGCTAGGGTAAAAGATTTGAACGCTATTAAGTCTTACGGGACGGCTATTATATTTATACCTCTACTGTAATAATCTTCGTAGACAATTTTAATATAAATAATAAAGTTTATAATTTATAGAGTAAAGGTTACTATTTTATTAGGGACTTCGAGGAAGAAGTAGAAGAATCTACGGTAAATATTTCCGAGGTTAAGTACAATAATAAACCTTTTACCTACTTTACCGGCTATCTAGCCCTTAATAAACTTTCGTCTCTTAATATCTTATTATTTTATATCCTTTCGTATGTAATAATTAACAAACTAACGGTTATTTTTAATACAATTCCTATTAGAAGTACTAATTCCAATAAATTTATACAACCCTTATTATTAAATTTATTATCCGATACTAAATTTATAATAATTTTTAAATATTTAAAAAAGGCCTAAGCTTCTTATAAATTGTTTAATCCTTTATTTAATAATTGAATAACTTCTACTATTGATATAGGAAATGTACTATAGATTAGATAGATGCATGCATGTGACGAAGGCCGCCTGCCTGGAAGGCCTGAGCTTCTAGGGCAGCGGTTGCCCGGCTGCCTGGCATTTACTAGGCGACCGGGCGTGGGACTTGGACCTGCCAAGTTAAGGATAAATACTATCCTTAACCGCCAGGACCAAACTTCCTACTCTTCCTTTTAATTATTATACTTTCTAATACCAAACTACCTATTATAGGGCTAGATCACATGCCCTGTGCCAGGCTATGGCACAGCAGATCACGTGCCCTGTGCCTTGCTATGGTACTGGTGCCGGCCCGGGTATTGAGGCTCTGTGTGACCCACTCTACCGGGCTACACAACCCTACCTATAAGCCCAGGCTAGCGTACACTCTCCTCTTACTTCCTTCGTATAACAATGAATATCGTAGCTTACCCCTAACGGTGCCCTTACTCTGTAATAGTTTGTTATACCTTTAAGATCGCGCTGCGTACGTACAATAGGTAACTATTATTGTAGTTAACGGGTTAGTAATTAATTAAACCTAAAGTCTAGCCCTTGTAGGATAGAAGAATAATATTATGAACGGCTTCGATAGTTATTGCAGCTATCGAACGAATTTAATTATTATAATTACTAGCTAAGGCTGTTTTAATTACCCTAAGAATAATAATAATACCGAGTCGATTATTAATAATTACGCTAATACGGAGACCGAGTCCCTAATCCTCAATAATTACTCTAGCCTCTTAAGTAAGGCTCCTATTATTAATTAAGCAACGGCTTTTAATTCCGATATAGCGGAAGACTAATTTATTCCTACTGAATAAGGCTCGTAGGTTCCCCCCTCCAATTATATATTAGGTTTTAACTTTTATAATTTAAATTTTATATTCCTAGGAATTAATATTCGACCGGCCCCCTCCGATAAATTAATTACTAATAACGAGTTAGCGATACTTATTATATACCTTAATAGCGATAACTAATATTATTGGGTCTTTTAGGCCTACTTCTATAATAAATTTTAAGCTATTAACCCTATCTATATATACCCTATTATTTTTAGATAGTATACTACTAATTTAGTACTACTCCTAATCTTCGGCGCTATTATTAATACTATTATTAAAGCTTTTAATTAGGTTAGAAATAACTATTGCTAGGATATACTTTGGAAGGAGGTAAATAAACGAATTTATATTTAAGTTGATAGAAATCTCTAAAACGAAGCTATTTATTAGAGAAACGAAGCTAAGAATTAGTTTAACGAATTTAAAGCGTAGGAGATTCTATATGCTAATTATAATATTGAGATAATGAAGTTCCTTAATAAGAACGCTATCTTTAAAGTATAGGTCTACTTACTATAAAATAAAGTAATTAATTTTAAAATAGTTAACGATAGCCTTAATACTATAATTAAGGATTTAAATTCTACTATCCCGAGTAGTTTAGGTAACGGCGGTAGAGGAAATTTCGGCGGCGGAGGAGGTTTTAGTAGTAGAGGAGGTAGCGGTATATTAGGCAGCCCCGGCACCTTAAGTTATATTGAACCTACTAATAATATAAGATACTATATATCTACTAACTTAAATATTTTTAATATATTAAAGTTAATAGTTAAAGACTATAATACGGTATATACCACTTAGCGTACTAAAATCTACCTATACTAGGCTTATAATAAATGGTACTTCCCTAACGAACGCAACAAATTTATACACATCTTCGTCTACTTAGGTAGAACCCCTATATCTATTATTGAATTAGATATATAGATAATCCTTGTTGATGAATATTTTGACTTATAGAAATAGAAGTTAGCCGAAGAGCTTATTAAGTACTTCGATGGCCGGTATAATACTATAGATATAAAAGTCGAAGCCGAATATACCCTATAGAAGTTTTAAATAAAATTATCGTTTTAAAATTTCGTTAATAAGTTTGTATTTAATACTAACCGTTATAATATAGGTAACGCTATATATATTTTCTTACTCTATTAGAAGGTCACTAACTAATTTAGAACTTTAATTACCTACTAACCCAACGTCCCTAGTAATAAGGATTTCTAAGGTTGGCTTAAACTCCTCGGTAAACTTACTAAATACTAAGAAGAAGAAGCTTTCTAGAAGAAGCTATCCAACCTATCGTCCTCCAATAGTAATAACCCTAATAGTAAAAGAGGTAGCTCCGAGAGTAAAACGGTATTCTAGGGCGGCGACCTTATAGATTTGGATAAGTTCGAGGTCGTTAATAAGCGTTTCGTTCTTTAAGCCTTATAAAAGAAAAGGTAGGAGCTAGGTAAATGCTAGAGATGCGGTAGGGTTGGCTATAATTAGAAGAAATATTGGAATTTAATTAATATTAGCAATAGTAAGGGAGGAATTGAAGGTACTAGAATTAACCCTATCCTAGAGGGTATTAAGAAGAAGAAAGCCGGCTAAAGCGGCTACGGTAATAACGATAACCTTAATACAATTAATGCTATAAACACCGAAACTGCTAATAAGGCCGATAAGGCGGAAAATGTTAAACCTTTATATTAAATTATAGGTAGAAGCTACCGCTATAAGAAGGAAGGAAGGAAAGTAAGGACTTAGAAATAGAGGAATATCTAATTAAATTAGATAGGGAGTTATACTGGGACTAAAGGGAAAATAAGATACTAGAATTATTATTTATTAATTTAATAATAATTAAATTAGAAAAATTTATCCTCCTTTTAATTTATTTTATTTATAGTAAATATAAAATATAATACCTAGCCCTAATTAATAGCGGCTATATGGGCAAAGGCTTTATTAATACTAAGTTCGTTAAAAGAAACTAAATATTTATAATAAAGCTTAACTATCTAAAATTACTAAGGCTGGCTAATAGTAATATTAATACCTATATAACCGATTTTATAAAAATTACTATATAAATCGGGTTATATAGTAAAGAGATCGAACTCTTCGTTTTTACTCTATTCCCGGAAAACCTAGTTATTTTAGGACTGCTATAGTTCCAATAGTATAACCTATCTATAGATTAGGAAAAAGGGGAGTTTAAATTCAACCGCAAGTGTTGGGGTACTTATATACCTATTACTATACTAGACTTCTAGATACGAGTATTTAAAGTATTGAAAGAAGTAGAAGCCCGGAGTATTACTAAGTAAGTTATTAAAATGGTTGAGGGGGAGTAAATTATTAAGGCGGTCGAAGAGGAGTAAATTGTTAAGGTAGTTGAAGAGGAGTAAGTTATTAAGGCGGTCGAAGAGGAATAAGCTATTAAAATAACTGAAGAGAGTTTAGTTACTAAGACTACCTTTAAATAATAGTAATCCTTAAATTATAAAGCCCTTAAGCGAAAAAAGATTAAATTGCTATAGAAAATTATTAAAGTCCTTGGGATAGATCTTAGGTAATTCTAACTTACGTAGTTACTTATTAGTAGCTAGGCTATAATAATCCCTAATTCACTATTACGATTATATTTAATTAAACCAATCCTATGCCGGATTGTTGGTAGTAAGCGAATTTGAGCCTTAGACTCCGAAAGGAAATTGCTAGTACTATTGTTCGTAAGACCTATAGATATTAGTAATATTCTTATTAACCTTAATAATATTATGGTACTAAACGCCGCTAGTTTTAATTTCGCTGTTAAAACCGAGAGTTTCGAAGTTATACTAATAATTAGGGAGGAAATTAACGAAGTACTAAGGAAGCTAGAGGTAAAAGTTATTAATAGATTAATGAACCTTAAAATAGAAATTATAAAAGAGATATATAATAATATTTATTTAGGTAATAGAGTAGAGTATAAAATCTAATTTATAAATTACTTCCTTAGGGTATTCTAAGGCGAAGTAAGGGAGGTTATAATAAGGATTACGGAAGAAAACGCCTAAAAATTCTATAAAAAAGTAGATAAATCCCTCGTTACCGAATAAGAAATTAAAATTAAAATACCGATCTATTACTATAAGTATTAGAATATAATTAACTTTAAGGAAGTAAAAGTTATATTGTAGTATTAATCCTACGATTATAAGATTGAGCTGATCCCCGGCGTAGAATTACTTAATGCCCGGTTACGACTATTTTCTCTATTAGAATTAGGTATTATTAAAAAATAGTTGGATAATAATATTAGATAGGGGTTTATCCAACTATTCTAATCCCTAGCCGTATCCCTAGTACTATTAGTTAAGAAGCTAGGCGGCGGCGTATAGATTTGTATCGATTACCGGGGTATTAATAATGCGATTTTTAAGATATGTTATCCCTTTCTTTTAATTAAGGAAATACTAGATGCTATTTATAAGGCGAAGATTTTTATTAAGTTGGATATAATTGTAGTATTTAACTGTATACGAGTTTATAAAGGTTATAAGTAGTTTATAGTTTTTATAATAAGGTTCGGGCTTTACGAATTATTGGTATACCCTTTTGGATTATAAGGCACTCTAATAACCTTCTAAAACTTTATTAACAATATCCTTTATAATGCTTTAAATATATTTGTAATAGCCTACCTAAATGATATCCTTATTTATTCGGATAATAAAGAGGAATATATTAAATATATTTCTAATATACTAGATTGCTTCGAACGTTTAAATTTATAGATCGATATTAATAAATGCGAATTCTATACTATTAAGATGAAGTATTTAAGTTTTATTATTACGTTAGGAGGTATAGAAATAGATATAAATAAAGTTTAAGCCGTACTTTTATAGGAGGTATCCGAGTCTAAGAGATCTTTATAATCTTTCTTAGAATTCGCTAACTTTTACTAATAATTTATTAAAGATTTCTCAAGTATAGTTAAGCTACTATATAAATTAATGAAGAAAATAGCCGATTAGTATTAGGATATTAAGTATTAGAAGGCTTTCGAGGATTTGAAGAAGGCGTTTACTATAGTACTAATTTTAAAGATTTACAATTGGATAAAGAAAACTATAATTGAAATAGACGCTTCCAATTAGGCTTCCGGGGGAACCCTCTCCTAATAGGGAAATAACGGTATTTTCTACCTAGTAACTTACTTTTTAATTAAGTATATAATAGTAGAGTATAATTATAATATTTATAATAAAAAATTATTTACTATTGTAAAGGTATTAGAGGAGTAGATACTAAAGTTGGAGGGCGTACAAAAGTAGGTAGAGATTATTACCGACTATAAAAACTTTAAAATATTTGTTACTATTAAGCAATTTACCTTAAAGTATATATAATAGGTTGAATTCCTTAATTATTTTAATTTCCGTATTACCTATAGAAAAGGCCTAGAGAATATAAAATTAAACGCCTTAAGTAAAAAGCCGGAAGATAAACTATAGGATAAGGAGGATAAGAAATTCCTAATAAGGAAGAAACTTCTTATTAATCTAAAATATTTTAATCTAACCTTCTTTAAGGACGAAGATATATTAAATACTATATACTTATACTTAGTAATTATAGAAGAGGTTTATAAAGGGTAAACTGGACTACTAGACTTAAGGGATATTAGTTTCTATAAAATAAAAGTAATAAAGTTAATAAATAATTTAATTAACGATAATTATTCTAAATCCAACCTAATATAGGAAATAGTCTCCTACCTTTAAAAAGAAGGTTAATAAAACTAGACTCCGGAAATTAAGAAGTACTTTAAAATTATATTTGCAAAGTATTTAATAAAATAAGGATGAATTTACTAGTAAAAGAATACCGAAGAATAAATATTTATCGACCTAAATAATAAAAATATTTAATTGTAATTAATTTATAAAATATATATAGTGAAGCTAGGAGGATATTTAAGTTACGAAAGAATATACAAAATATTTAATAAATCTTACTATTAGCCCGGAATATACTAATCTATAAAAGAGTTTTATAAAATTTATTTAGTATACGTAAAGACTAAATTAATAAAATATTCACTAGCCGGCTATATAAAACCTTTCCTAATATTATTTAAATTTTAATTATAAATCTCAATCAATTATATAACTCCTATAATACTATATACTAGAAGGGGCCGAATTTACCGATATATCGTAATTGTAGTCGACCACCTAACTAAAATAAAGTACTATATCCCTATAGAAATATTAGAAATAAATAAACTAATCGAGCAGTTTATTAAAAAGATATATAATATATATAATCTACCGGATAATATTATATCGGATAAAGGTTCGTAATTTATTTTAATATTCTAAAGAACCTTATATAAACGCTTAAAGGTAATAGTGAAACTATTATTAGTATTTTACTTATAAATTAATAATTAAACGGAGCAAATTAATATAGAAATAGAATAATACCTAAAACTTTATATTAATTAGGCCTAAAATAATTAAGTAAATTAATTACTACTAATAGAATTTACTTATAATAATACCCTCTTAGAGATAATTAGTATTAACCTATTCTACGCTAATTATAACTTTTATTTATATATAAGCGTAGAACCGTCTAAATTATACCCTCTAAATTTAATAGAGGTATAAAAGAAGGAGTTTTTCAAAGCTTTAAAGGTAGCTAGCCGCTTTCAAACTATATTAGAAGGTATTATTGCCCTATCTAAATAGGCCTAGGACCAATACAAAGTTTAAGCGAATAAATACCGTACAAACGCCCCAAAATATAAATCTAACAATAAAATACTACTTAATACTAAGAACCTAGTTACTAGGAGACTACAAGCGAAGCTTGTCCTTAAATTCGAAGGCTTATTTATAATACTAGAGAATAACTCGTACTAAATTAAATTCTAGCTCCCTAAAAATATAAAGGTTAACCTTATATTTTATATATTAATAGTAAAGCTCTAGGATATAGTAGGTCTCTCCGGGTAGTAAGAAATCGAATAAAATATTCTAACCAATTAGGGAAGGTTTATAATTAGAATTAATAATAATAATAATAACGAATAGTAGGAATAGGAGTTTAAGAATATTATAGGATATAGTAAAGTAAATAATAGGCGCTAAATATATTAAATTAAATAGAAAGATATTAACGAACTAATATAATAATCCGCCAAAGATTTAGAGGGATATAATAATACTATTTAGAAATATTATAACTCCTACTCCGATATACTACTACTACTAATTTAAATAAAGAGGAGGTAAGTTAAAAGTAAATTAAAGAAGAAGTCCTTATTACTATCCTCCCCTAATTTATTAATTTATATACTACTATATATTAATACTAATTTAGATTTATATTAACTACTTTAATAGAATATTCGGGTTGCTTAATAAAAAGGATAAACTTAGTAAAAAAAAAGGAATTTAGTGCGACTTATTCTACATACCCTAGTCGAATACTTTATAATATACCTTTTTATAAAACAACCATCAATAGTACCAAGAGATAGTACGTCTTACGGCGGTCTTACGTCTCCTATTCCCCGGAATAACCCTATATAATTAATATTAGAAGATTGGAAGATGAGAAGGATTTAAAAACATTAATAGTATAATAACTAAGCGTTTAAAGAAGAAATAAGGTATAAGCAGGGAATTGAATACGCAAACTCTCTAAATTTATACTAATAGTAGTTGCGGGCGTCCCTATAAACCGTTATACTACGGGCGTCCCTATAGTACTCCCGGTAGGGCTAGTAATAGTAAGAGTCGTCGAAGTTCTTTATATACAATAATTAGGCTGGTTTTTAACGTGCAAATAGATTATTAAGAGTAATAATAGCTCTTATAGTAGAAGGGTTAAATTTGGCGATATTTTAATTAGTATTCTGCCCCTAAGCAGGAATTGAGATACTAATAAGCGCCAAGCGGCTTCCTGCTTTAGTATAGGCACTAAAGTTTTTTACCGCAAAATAATTAAATATATCGATAGAGAAGTCGGGAGGCCTACTTTGAGTAGGATAATATATTTAAATAGTATTCTCATAGTAAGAGTGTTTTAGAGGGAGGTAGTATTATAGGGCTAGATCACATGCCCTGTGCTAGGCTATAGTACAACAAATTACGTACCTTATGCCTTACTATAGTACTAGTACCGGCCCGGGTATTGAGGCTCTATATAACCCACTCTACCGGGCCACACAACCCTACCCATAAGCCCAGGCTAGCGCATACTCTCTTCTTACTTCCTTCGTACAATAACGAATATCGTAGCTTACCCCTAACGGTACCCTTGCCCCGTAATACTACCCTACTCAATAGAATAGAGTATTCTCTAGGATTGCCACATTTCCGTATCAAATAGTAGCTGCAATTATACGTTGCGTAACCCAATACATTATTACCAATCTATTATATCGTTAAATTATTTGAATTAAGCGCATTACAACCACAACCGCAATTACTCAATCTTCTACGCCGAATTATAGTAGGCCTAAAAGAAATAATAAACGCACTCAACCTTATCGTATACAAGCGTATCGATCGTCAATCACTTACACTAAATTATAGTAGGCCTAAGCAACGGACAACCTCAACAAACCAACGTATAAATACCTTTACAACTAGAAGTTCCGCTAAATTATAGTAGGCCGAATACTATTGCGATCGTATTTTAAATACTTTCTTTACACCTTCCCTCGCTTAATAGACTTTATTCTCACACAATTTCACTACTTAAATCCAATTTCTATTATACTATTGAATTATAATAGGCCGCATAATAATTACTAATATTAAAGGTTTCCCCCGCCTCCGAATTATAGTAAGAACACAACCCCCTATCCTTATAATCGATTATTCACCACTCCTTTAATAAACTAAAATAATTAACGATAATCTTTATTATAATAACCTCTCCGAAGTAAGTAACGCGTCCGATTACTACAATTTAAATAATAACCCAACGTATAATTAACTAACCGAACCGTACCCGCAATCAAAATAAAGCAATCGCCTAATATTTAACTAATTTACTAGCCCTCCTATTCCTCCTCCAACTAAACCCCCCCTAGAAGATTCAATAGCTCTAATTATAGAAGAGACTATAGAATAAAAAGGAAAGAGAAAGAAGGTAAAAAAGGAATTTAAGGAATTAAAAACGCTAAACGCCCCTACAAAGGAGCTACCCCTACCTATATAGCCAGAATAATTTAGAAATAACGCGCCATCTATATTCTACCTTAAAGAAATCTATAATTAATTATATTAGGAAATCTACAATATCGAAAGAGAAATCCGGGGAGGTAAGTAAAATCAACTATAAAGTAATCCCCTCTTATAGGAATTGCGTCAAACTATAAACTCGTTATCCGAATAAATCGGTAGTATTACTAAAGATTAAAATACTCTAAATTAGGGTTTAATAACGATTATAATAAGGATTAAGGCGGTAAAAGACAATATCAAACATTAAACCTAAACAACAAACTCTTTATCGCAAACTATATCCTAATTGTAAAATAAGAGTAAACTAATCATTAATAACAGCTTAAATAACAAACTAATTAATACTAATAGGAAGTTGAAAGAGTTATAAAGTAAATTGGACAGCCTTAAATTTAAATATAAGGGACTCTTCAATAGCCTTAAAGGTATAAATACTAACTCTCCTATCCCCCTAAGAATAAGAGAAGAAATATCAACCCTTACAATTTCCAACCCTATATACCTATCTTCTAAAATCCTAAGAGTCCTCCGCAACCTTATTAATACAATATCCAACAATTCTACTAACCTAAGCGCCCTATTTACTTAAGTTATAGATACTATATATAATAATCCCCAATACGTAGCCTTACTCCCGCAATTCGAAATAGCCTAAAACGCTATTTAAATTACCCCGGCTATAGACCCTACTCCCCTAGCACCCCCCCTAAATAGTACGGCCTACGCCGGACGAAATAACCGTCTTCGCCGAAACGATATAGGCTAATTCCACCCTTATTATAATAATCTAAAGGATATTAATATAATTTTAAATAGTAAGAACCTAATTTACACGGACATCTTCTACTTTATAAATAAATTAAAATCATTTATAGAAGACCCCTCCTCAAGAGGAGCAGCCGAGTAATAAATCTTTACTATATTTTAAACCTTCTTAGGAGGATTTACTATTTTATAATAAATTAACGAAGTAGGTCCAAAAAAAAGGAGGGAATTAAGGTAGGCTGGCTTACTAAGTTTAATAAAAACCCTAATAGAATACTTTTACCTTAACTCCGCTACTATAATTAAATGTTTTATTAAAAGTACCCTTACTCTTCATAATATTACTAAGGATAAAAACATTCTAATTCAATTTATATAAAAAAAATTGCGTTACGCCTAAACTATAGGGATAATAAGTTACAACGGGGCTAATTAGTATAGGGTAATAATTTAAATTTAAGCGAATATAGATCTCTATATTCGTTAATACCTCTATTCTCCGCCCAAAACGGGCAAACTAATTAAATATATAGCCAAAATCAACGAAACCAAAGCCATCCTCTTAATAATAGCCTTTGAAAAATACCCTTACTATTCAAGGAAGACCTCGAACAACTCCGAAAAACCTAAAGAATCGGCAAACGCTAAAAGAAACTATAGTAGCAAACTATATAACCGCAATTCTCGCTATCCCCCTTACAATCCTTATAATTCCCGCAACCCTTATTATCCCCTACGTAACAACTAGGTTAATAGTAGGAAGCCTAACAACCGGAAAGATAATCGGTATTTCCAATTTAGAAATAAAATTCATTTCGCCGATAATAATACTAATTGCGAAGATTCAAGCGAACTATCTACCCCCTTATCCGTAGAATCGAATTTAAGCTATTTTATTTATAATACTAATACTACCTACCTTAAGTACTCCGAAAAATACAATTCCGAAGCAATTCTTACTAGGTACTATACTAATTATAAATAATTGATAATTGTAAAGAGAAAGTTAAAGAAGGAAAAACCGGTTAGAACTATTTATAGAAACTACCAATTAATCTACAACTCCCAAAACGCCCTCTTTCGTTATACTAAACTATACAACGAAAGGATCTCCTCTATTCCAATTATTATACAATAAATTTTCCCTACTAACTTTAGAATAGTAATAAAAAACTATACTATAATAGAAGCAAATATTATTAACAAAGAAAATATTAAATTAAACCCAATCTCTAATTATACTTATTTATAAATTCTAATTAAACTATCTATAGAGGGTAAGTTAAATGAGGTCTATATCGACCCTAGTACCGGATAATCTATAATCGACCGAAGATTTCTCTAGAAATTAGACTATTCTATCTCAATTAAAGAACTACGTCGCATCAAAGGGGTGGGAGGAACCTCAACTATTAAGGAATAAGCTACCTTCTAGATCTATCTAATCGGTATCGGATATGAAAGAAAGCTAGCCCTAGTTAAGCTCTGTAAATCTATATAGGTTATTAATAAATTTAAAGCAAATGCCCTTCTAACTAATAACTTCCTAGACTTAAGGGGAAGTGCAATTAACTATAATAAAGCAACGGTTACCTTTACTAAGATAGTAAGATTTACCCTACCCTTCGCAATCAAGCGCTAATTCCATTTATATACTAGAAGAATTATAAACCAAATATAAATCGTTATTCCCCCGCATACTCAAACTTACGTACCGGCTATATTTAAAGCCCTACTAAAGGGAAGGAGCTTATACTTTTACGTAACCTACCCTCAAACTATAAATACTATTCTTAATATTCGTACTCCCCATATAGTCCTTATACGTAACGATACCAACGAGGAAGTAATAGTAACTAAGAATACGCGCCTAGGAATAATTACCGAGTATAATAACGGTATATACTACATAGTAGGAGAGTAGGTATATTATACCGAAGATGAAAATAGCGAAGCCTATATTTATAATAATAAACTAAATAGACCTAAGGTTCTAAAGAAGTACTCTATACTAGGAGCCAAGGCCCCGAATGATCAACCGTATATTACAACGGTTAATAGGATTTACGTCTTCGATAAAGACCCCAAACTCGCTATTGCTATAATAAAAATAATTAAAAAATACCCCTCTATTTAGGAAGAAGGAGGATTTATTAATATTTCTAAAAACGAACTAATAAAAATCCCCTTAGTAGAAGGATAATAAAATCAAAAAACCAACACCAAAGTCTACCCCCTCAGCAAGAAGGATTAAGTAATAATAGACAAAATTTTTAATAAATTACACACTTAGAGAAAGATAGACTAGTACTTCGAGCTAACCCCGTTCGTTTACCTAATATTTATAGTATAGAGGACAATCAAGGAGGAGGACAAAAGCCGACCGGTAATCGATATTCAATCCCTAAATTAAATAATAATGCTAAATAATCACCTATTACTAAAGTAGGAAGTAGTTATTTTGCATATATAAAGAAAATCGTACATTATTATAATTAATACAATTTCGTTTTTCTACCAATTCGGCATTTACCCCCCTCATCGAAACCGACTTACTATTATTTCTTATTATAATTTAGAAACCCCCTATATAGCCTTAATAGGATTCCGTAATACCCCCGCATATATATAAAAATTTATAGACTAATTGCTAACCCCTTACAATATATATTATTAGGCTTATATCGATAATATTATAATTGCCTCTAATACGGCCGAAGATTATTTGCAATATTTAAATACAATTTTCAACTTCTTTACGAATAAGAATATTACTTTAACACCTAAAAAATCATTTATTAAATATCCCGGAACCGAAATCCTTAGCTTTTATATTAATAATTTTAAATTATCTACAACGAAAGAGCGTATTGCGGCTATAAAGAACCTCGCCTTCCTAAATCAATTAAAAGCGCTAAAGTAATACATTAGAGTAACCGGATTCCTCTAGCACCTTATTCTTTACTATACCTAATTAATTGAATTATTGTAAAATAAGAAGGTCACACTACTCGCTGAAGGCCAACAAACAGGCTGCTTAAAAACTAGCAATTTAAATAAAAAGCTAAACTATTATACAAAAACCTTCTTTGAGCCAACGGAGCAAGAAAAGCTATCTTTCTAAGCCCTTTAAAACCAAATCTATAATACCGACTACGCTAACCCTAATATCCTATATTACCTAGATGTAAAAAAACAGCTATTCCTCTAAATCGACGGCTTATTAGAAAGAGGCTATAGAGTAATATTATTCTATACTAAAGATAAATACGAATAGGACCTATTATTGGGACCCGTCCTATTAAATATTGTATTACCTATTATATTCCTAAGCCGGTGTATAATTAAGGCCGAAATATAATACGGCCCATTGGAAATAGAAGTAGCGTACTTTATTTAGATAATAAAGAAGTTCCGTACCTATATTCACTTAGCCAATAAAATAATTTACATCCTTATAAATTATTCGGCTATAAAGGGTATTATTAAATAAAAGAACTTAGAGACGTCCTTAATTAACCGCGCTAATAAAAGACTAATAAACGCTTTGGTATACCTTTCGCAATACGATTTAAAAATCTTTTATATCCTAAGGAAATTAAATTTTATCCCCAACGCTTTGAGCCGTTTAAAGGCTAAAGGGGATATCCTCCCGGAAGAACGAAAGGAGGAACAAGTAGTTCTAAATAATATATAGTTCTCTATTACCGAACTATATATAGAAGAGGGATTAAGGAACCGTTTAAAAGTTAAATACAAAATAGATTTAAAGTTCGGAAAAATTATCGGCGATCTTAAGGCTACCGAGGACGATAGTACCTTTTCTAAGCCCGGCTATCCCTTTATAATAATAAATAGATTGATTTACAACGATATTTTAAGAATAGCGTATATTCTATACATTCCCCGAGATTATATTCAAGAAATTCTATAAGCTATTCATAACGAAAAGTACTACTTTAAACGAGACCGAATACTATATAATCTATAAGGATTATCAATCCCTAATAAAACGAGAGCCGTAAAAAAATACTTCGAATACTGCCCAGCTTGCTAACTCAACTAGACTAATCGAGAACCCCCTATTAATAACTATTAATAAATACAACTAGAGAATACTCTACTAATAAGTATTATTATAATAAACTTTATTGTAGGTCTCCTAACAGTCCTATTAACTAATATACTATAGTACCTAGAAGGTTTTCTATCCTTCAACGTAGTAATAATAGTCACTTATAAGTCTTCAAAGCGCAACCTACTTATTCCGGGATATTTAACGTATACCGCCAAGGATTAGGGAAAAGTATTAATTCGCCAATTAGTCCTTAGTAATTAGGGAATTCCGACGGGTATTATTTCAAATAAAGATTGTAAATTTATATCCGGGGTATAGAAGGGGATCTAATTTATATAAGGAATTAAATTTATAATAACTACTACCTACTACCTTTAAGGAGACGGCCTAGCCGAAAGGAAGAATTAGATAGTAGAAATTACCTTACAATTTTATTACTTTAAAAACCCTAATAGAAATTAGGCGAATCTTCTACCTATACTATAATAGAACCTCAACAATACATATAGCAATACTATTAAAAACTCCCCTTACGAACAAATTTTTAACTTTAAATTGCCTAACCCTTTTAATACTCTAATAAAACTAACTCCGCTTAACTTCTCCCCTAAAATTAGGGATAGCCTCCAATAAAATACAAAATTATCTATAGACTTTACTATAGCCTATACTAAGCATAAATACAATAATAAATATAAGCAATTGGAATTTCGTATTAATAATAAAGTCCTATTACAACTTCACTATAAATACTACCTTCCCGGCCAACCGTTACAAAAACTATCCCAATAACGGTCGGGTCTATTTATAATTATTAAACACGTAGGTAAACTAGCGTATAAACTAGCACTTCCTATAGGAATATTAATATACCCAGTTATTTCAATAGTATACTTATTACCGGCCCTATCGGAGGAAGACCCCTACTATAAGTAGGCGCCCCCCTCTAATCTTATTAAAGAATTTCAAAACTCTAGTATAGAAGAAAGCAATAACTACGAAGTAGAAATCGTATTAAATTATTGTATAAACCGAATTAAAATTAAGTACTAATACCTTATTAAATAGAAGGGATAAGGAAACTAATATAATAAATAGAAGAGTAAATAGTAGTTAAAGTATAGTAAGGAGTTAGTAAAGTAATATTAGGAACGCAAGGGAAGTAGGCCTACTATAGACAAAACGGTTAGGACAAAGAAACGCAACAAGCGCAAGGGTCATCGCCAAACTAGGAGGTAGGGAGGCTACTAAGGATAGTAGAATACTTTTATAAGGCCGGGACTTAATATAGGAAATGTACTATAGATTAGATAGATATATATATATAACGAAGGCCGCCTACCCGGAAGGCCTAAGCTTCCAGGGCAGCGGTTGCCCGGCTGCCTAGCATTTACTAAGCGACCGGGCGTAGGACCTGGACCTGCCAGGTCAAGGATAAATACTGTCCTTGACCGCCAGGACCAAGCTTCCTACTCTTCCTTCTGATCATTATACTTTCCAATACCAGACTACCCTACTCAATAGAATAGGGTGTTCTCTAGGATTGCCACGTTTCCGCATTAACTATAAATAATTAGAAGCCGCTTAGCTGGGTTAAAACGTTAAAGAAAGTAAACGTTTAAATAAATTTACTAACGTTAGTAGACGGATAGAAGCCCGACTTATTAGAAATTTAGTATAAAAGCTAATATGTACTATTTATTTTTATTGAAGGATAAACTATTGAGGCGATCCCGGATATTACTCTTAAGAATAGGGAAATAAATTTATAGAAAGTTATATTATATTTATAGGTTAATATTAAATTTAATCCTAATATACCTATTGTTACTGTATATTTTAATTCGGGTTATTTATTAACGGTAGTAAATAAAATATTTATTAAAGAGTTTTCGCTAAATATAAAATATAAAGTAGTACTGCCTAGCGTTATAAAAGGTATTAATTCGAAGATTATTATCGATACGGTTACTAAATTTAATTTCTATATAGAAGGAAAGGTCAATAGTATTAAAGTTAATAGATACTTCCAAATATCCGCCTTAATTATTAATAAATTAGGCCTAAATATATTATTAGGAATAGACTTCCTTTGCTACTATAATGCGAAACTAAACTTTAATACCGCTCTATATTTTTTTAAATTAGTCTTTAATATAAAAATCTAAGGTAAAGTCTATTCTAAAAGAATCGAAGCGGGGGAGGACGTTCTTATTACCGAAGTCTTTACTAAATTTAATACTCTATTATTAGGAGGGTAGTTAAGAATTATCCTAATAAAGTATAGCGCCTAATTTAATAATTAATATAATCTAAATAAATATCCCGCTTATAATTTTTATACGTAATACCCTTATTTACTAGATGCTACTATAGATAATAAGATTTGCAAAGTTGTACTATTTCTAAATTAATTTAAAGAATTGGTATTTATCCTTAAAGGAATTTAAGTAAGTATAATTATACGACTATTATATAAAGTTAGTGAAACGGCTATATTAATTAATATTTCGGATATAGTATTTTTCATCCCCGAAGTCTAAACTGGACTCACTTAAGAATAATATACTATATTTATTAATAGAACTATTAAGGACGAAAAGGAAGAGGCTATTAGGAAGAGTACTTTCAAAGTACCCTCCTACAAAATTACTAAACCTATTAATATTAAAATTATTCTTTCTAAAATAGGTATTAATATTTATAATACGGATCCTAATTTCTTAAAGCAAATTAAGAGCTTCCTAGATAAATATATTAATATTTTTAGAGATAGAGGGATTATACTAATAAAAGAGGAAAATAAAATATATATTAATTTAATTAAGGGATAGTAAAACTAGTAGAGAATTATTAAACCTTACCCTTTAGGTATTAAGGACCGCAAATTCCTTAATAAAGAATATAATAAAATATACGTTTAAAGTAAAATATTATTTATATTACAACTAACTCCTATTACTTACCTAATATTTATCGTCTAGAGAAAAATTAATAGAATCGATAAAGGACGTACAGTAATTAATCTTCACCCGTTTAATAGTATTATTATATTAGACGTATATCCTTTATCTAATTAAAAAGATATTATTAATACTATAGTTAGTAAGAAATTCTTTTCAATCTTTAATGCTACTAAGTTTTTCTATTAATTACCTATTTTTATTAAATATTATAACTGTATAGTAATTATTAGCCCCCGAAGTCTTAAATAGTTTAATATCGTACTAATAAGCTTTAAGAACTCTCTAATATTTATATAGCGCTTTATAGACCGGCTATTCTTCGAATATTGTTTATTCGTATATATTTATATCGATAATATTATTATTTTTAACAATACTCAAGAAAAATACTTAATTTACCTTACTATTATTATAAACCTTCTTAATAAATATTGTATTTATATTAGTACTAATAAATCTTTTATAGGGTATCCTTCTATATAATTACTTAGTAATATTATCGACGGAAAGGGTTGTAAGCGTACGGAAGATTATATTAAAGCTTTCTAGAAATTAACCTTCCTTAATATATTTAATAATTTTAAGACCTATTTTAGTATAACTAGTTGGTTATATTAAAATATATTGTAGTTCGCTATTAAGGAGGAACTATTCAATTGAAGAAAAATGGAACTATTATAGCGAGTATACAAATTAGGTAATTTATAAATAGGTTCGATAAAATAAATAAGGCGAATATATATTTTTAAGGTTAAATTCGAACTAACCTTAGAAAAATACGAAACTTTCTGTATTATATAGGAAAACTTATATAATTAAGTATATTTTTTCCACTATATAAAGAGCGAAGCGCTATTTATTAAAACTAACGCTAATAGTTCGGTATATAGTATTTATATCTTTTAATTTAAGTATTTATAGGACGGAGAATCTATTCCTAGAATAAGCAAAATCCTACTAACTATAATTAAACCTATATACTTCCTATTAAAATTGACGTCCCTTACTAAAAAGAAATATAGTTCTACGGAAATAGAAATTATAATTATTATTTAAATATTACAAAAGCTCTAAAAAATAATTTAATTTAACGAATATTATATTAATATTATTACTAATTATATTTTTACTGTTAGAATCGTTAAGTATACCTCATTACGTACAATAGATCTAGCCAAAGCTAACCTAAAGCTTACGAATACCGCTAATTAAGTATCCTAATTCAATTTAAATATATTTTATATTCTTAGCCTACTAAATATTATACTAAATACGCTATTAAAGTTACCAACCGCCGAAACCGTTAATAAGAATAATATTTCTAATAAATTAGCCGATATTTAATTTAACTTTACACAAGTACAAAACGTCAGCCATTAGAATAGTCTTAACGTATTTTTATTTATATATATTGAAGTTATCCTAAATATTCATTAAATTTCGCCGATTATCGTACTGGAATTTCACTAACAATTAATTGATATTTATCCTAAAGATTTAAAATATATTAAGGTTCTCTAGCTAATTAAAAAGGCTAATACTCTAAGGTATATTTATATATAGTAGTCGGGAAAGCGCCCAAATTTATTAGTAAACCCTTATTTGCTTAAAGATAAACTACTTTACTATATTAATTATTAAAATATATATTAGCTATATATTCCTCGGATTTATATATAAAAGATGTTAGAGCTAATGTACGATAAAAAGTATTATTTTAAAATTAATTAGATAATAAATAATTTAATATACTTCTATATAAGGCGAAAAACCTAAATAATATGCAAGTATATTAAATATTATAAAGTTTACTATTAAAATTAGCAAAATAAGTAGTTAACCCCTAGAGAATTACTATTAATTCGGATATTTCTAAAACTATTCTACACTATTATTATAAACTTTATTACTAATATATTAATAATTAAAGCGGTTAGTACAATATAGGCCCTTAAGGGTTTCCTAGAATTTAATACTATATATACTATTACTTACAAATTTAATAAGAAGGTATTACTAATAACTAATTATTCTACTTATAGTATATAGGAATAAGTTAAAATATTATTTCGAATTTTACGGCTCTATAATTAGGGTTTACCGGTAATTATTATTAATAATTAAAATCCTAAATTTATTTCTATAATTTAAAGGAATATTTTCGAAGTATTAGTAATTAAATTACTATTCTCAATGGCCCATTACGCTTAAACGGATAGCTAATTGGAAAAAACTAATTAAATTACTAAAATAGTTATTCGTATATAGTATATAATAAATATTATTCCTTAAACATTAATACTAGTTATATTACAATACAATTTAAATAATACTATCCAATTTACTATTAAATTATTATTAAATAAGTTTATATATAGCTTTAAACTGCAAGCAGCCTTCGATCTACTTGTACCGGATAATTAGGAAGCTACTATTATGGAATCTTTAGTAATTATTTATTAAAAATATTAGTTCGAAGCTATAAAACTTATTAATCGGGCTAGGATAGTTACGAAGGAACAATATAATTCTAAGTACTCCCTAGTAACTTTCAATATAAGTAATAAAATTTACTTACGTCTTAATAAAGGTTATTACCTCCTTAGGAGCCCGAAGAGAAAATAGTTAATAGAATAAATAGATCCCTATCGGATTTTTAAGAAAATTGGCCTATTAACTTACTAATTTAACTTGCTTAGTACTTAACGTACTTATCCTATTATATTCGTAGTACATTTTTATAAGTTAATATAGGGTCCCGATTTATTTAATTGTGAAATTCTACTACTACTACCAATTAAAGTAGATGGATAGAAGGAATAAAAAGTTGAAAATCTCGTTGTTAGAAGCTAAGGCCCGTTAGACGTATAGTATTTAATTAAATAGATTGGGTATTAGAATAAGGATAATATATAGGAATTGTATAGTAAATTTATAAGGAATTCGAAGGAGTTAGTAAAAGAATTTAATAAAGAACATTTATTAAATTTACTATTCTAAAGTAATTATAGAAAGGTAATTTGGCGTATTAAGGGTATATTTTAATGGATATAGCGTTAGAATTAACGGAAGATACGATATTTTTCGTCGAAAAAAGGGGAAATTACTTAGAAACTATAAGGGTTTGAGAATTTTTTTTTTATTTAAAGTTTTTCTATTTTTCTTTTTATATTAGACTTTCCTATAGAAGTTATATTTTCTATATTTTCTATTAAAATTTCTAAAACTTTACTTAAAAATATATTTAAATAGAGGTAAGCCTATTACTAGTAATATATAGGATAATACACCGTACGCTACTTACAATTTTAATTAAAAAGCTTCTATTCTAATTAAGTAAGTACGTATAGTTATACGAAAGTAGCGGTAGTTATAATTATATATAGTAAATAGCCTTAGTAGGTAAGTATTTGTAAAGGAAGAGTTTTGGTACGTATATACAACTTTTAAAAGAATTAAAATTATTTAACTATTCTTATATTTTTTCCTTTTTACCCTAGTAACTTTATTACTACTTACCCTATCCCTATATATTTAATTCTACTATAGTTTTATATAGTAATTTTATTAAAATTAATTATTATTTATTAATCCTCTTTTATTTTATACTTGTTAATTATAATTATAATACAATAAAATAGCTAATATCAATATAAATTCCCCGCCGCTTACTAATAATCTACTTGTAGCTTTTAATAATTAGATTAATAGTTCTAATTGCAACGGTAATTTATATAATCTTACAGTAGACCGGTAGCTCGCCCTACAATTACTTGAATACGACCTATAATTTAATATATTGGTTAATATAGTAAAATACCTCAACTATTATACTATTAATAGTATTCCTAGTAAAATTATTAATTTAGGAATAGATAGTATATATATTGTACTACCTAGCTTTATAACTAATTTTATTGAATAGATGGACTCAATTTCACTCGGATATTTCTTTAATTATATTCGTTATAAGTATACTGTTAATATATTTAATAATTTTAATTAAGATTGTCGCCCCTATAATCCCTTTGGCTATTTTCCTAGTAAATCCTTCTAATTTACCTAAGGAATTCTTATTTATAACCCTAAGAAAGTGGAAAACGGTAGACGCTTAGTACCAATTATAATTACTAACTATCTCTTTATATTGTACGAAAATAAGCTATACTCTATTCTTTATAGTATTATTAATCGTATAGGTAAATTAATTAATTTGAATTTAGTAATCCTATATTTTATTAATAGTAATTTTACTTACTTTACGCCCGTACTTTTATTAAACGAATTTTTAAAGGACTTAATTCTTAATAGTTACAATAAATTCTAGTAGGAATAGGAGTCTAATACTGT
>NC_026501.1:2327073-2328160 GCF_000182925.2 Neurospora crassa OR74A
CTAGTTTAATATTTTAGTATAGTATTAGATTATCCTTCCTACGAATTCAACCCGATATAGGCGTTATTATTAGTAATCCTACGTATTAATTAATAAAGGGGAATAGTAACTACTAAGGTACTTCTATATACGAACTTTTAACCTCCTAATACAACCCCCCCCCTTATAGGTTCTATCCTTAGAACCTTCGTAATTTATAGTAAATCCCAATTAAGTAGCGGAGGGCGTAAGTATTATACTATTATAGCATTATCGGATTATATTACCGGCGAAGGTATAATATTCTCGCTTTTTAATTTAAATGAACTATTATTCGTAATAACCGTAGATACTATATTCTAAATATTATAGCCGCTTCACTACCGGTAAACCGCCCGCTAAATTATTAGTATTGTAATATCCCTTCTCCTAAGTTCTAAATACGGATATAAAGCCGCCCGCTTGAATATTAGTATTATAATATCCCTTCTCTTAAATTCTAAATACAAATACGAAGCCGCCCGTTAGAATATTAGTATTATAATATTTATTCTTACGAGCTCTAAATGCGGATACGAAGCTGCCCGTTAGAATATTAGTAGTGTAATATTTATTCTTATAAGCTCCAAATATAGCGAGCCGCCCGCTAGAATATCGGCATTGTAATATCTATTCTTATAAGCTCCAAATACGGATACAAAACCGGTATTAGATTTAAAGCGCTGGCGTTCCACCCGCTAGTATATTAGTATTATAATATTTATTTTTATAAATTCTAATACAAATACGAAATAGGTATTAGATTTAAACGTTTAGCGTTTTGTCTACTAAAATATTAATATTATAATATTTATCCTTATAAACTCCAAATGCGAATACGAAGCCGGTATTAAATATAAAGCGTTAGTATTCCGCCCGTTAGAATATTAATATTGTAATATCTATTCTTATAAATTTTAAATATAGATATAAAACCGTTATTAAATTTAAAAAATTAGTTAGGTTCCCGACCGTTATTAAAACTATTATCCTATAAATATATAAGGTAGTAAGTTTCGTTTTACCCAACAAGGAGTATTATACTAAATTTAAAAGTATTAATAAATAA
>NC_026501.1:2328260-2329358 GCF_000182925.2 Neurospora crassa OR74A
TATTTCTTATCCTATTTAATATTTCTACTTTATATCTCTACCTTACGTCTCTATTCTTATATCTCTACTTTATATCTCTATTTTATATTTCTACTCTTATATCTCTACTTTACATCTCTACTTTACGCCTTACATTTACATTTTACATTTACGTCTTACATCTCTACTTACATCTCTACTTTACAATTTACATCGGTATTTTACATCTCTATTTTATACCTTATATCTACATTTTATATCTACATCTTACATCTACGTCTTACATCTTACATCTACGTCTTACGTCTACGTCTTACGTCTCTACTTTACAGCTTACATTTACATCTTACGTCTCTACTCTATATTTCCAAATAATTACTATTCTCCTTCTATTATTTAGCTAACCCTTATTAATTTAGTAGTTAGCCCGCTATTAATATACTACCGCTATATTTCCTTAATTTTATATTCCTTAAGTAAATCCGGACAATTTATATCCTTTTATAAAACCTATAAATTCTCATCGTCCGAATACCCCTTCTATTTAATTTAAAATTAATGTTAGTGGCCAGATTTACGATATTTTACAATTACTTCAACTTTATATTAAATATTATCCTCTTTAATATTTATAATTTCCTTTCGCGGGGCTACTATAGTAGAATCCCTATAGTATAGCTTTAGTAGAATAATAAGGAATATTAAGTAGATTCGGTAATATATAGGGAATACGAATTAATATGCTATCTTCTTCTCTCCAACGATTTTAGTAATTTAAAAGGGTCCTAAAAACTTATTTACTAATTTAGTACTTGGGCGGCGTTATTTAATATACTTCGTATTAAGTAAAACCTAATTTTTAATATTAAATTCCTTTAGTTTCCGAATTTTATTATACTATTTCGTATACCCTTAATTAATAACTTCTAAGGCTACTACAATTTTTAATTACTTATAAAATAGTTCGTTAATCCGATTAGTAATTACTATTAAAAAGATTATCCTCTACCTTTACTTTGGATCTACCGGTCCCCGAAAATAATACCCGAAAAGTAGTTCCGAAGGGGACTTTCTGATAGTAGTATAAAAATAATTATTATATATTTACTACGCTAATAT
>NC_026501.1:2329458-2333817 GCF_000182925.2 Neurospora crassa OR74A
AAATACTCTTATTAGACTTAATAATATTAAAATTTAGGAGTTATATTTTAATAGAGAATTCAATTTAGTTCCTACAATTATTATTAAATTTAGTAATATCCTCTTTAGAAGAGGATATATAGAGAAGTTAATTATTACTAACGAACGTTTCTAAACGTATTACTTAGTTACTCTTTATAATATTTACCCTAACGGCCGTATTATTAATATTAGTAATATTAACTTCTCCGAAATTTAGGAGTATTAAGAGTTCGCCTAATTAGCTAATAAGGCTTATAAAGCTTTACAACCCTTAGTTAGACTAGCCCCTATCTTATTTTGTATTAAAATTCTAATTGTTAAAGTAATTCTAAGAAAGGTATATAAAGTTCTAACCTATATTATACAATTATATTCGGTTATTACTAGCGAAAATAGTAATAAAGGAAAAGTATATCCGACCCTCGTTAATACCTTTACTAATTATAATAAGGATTATATTAATCTTAGTATTAAGGTCGATTAAAAGTTACGTATAGAAATTAAGAAGATTATTAAAGTATATATAGAGAATAAAAAGGAATATAAGAGATAATTTGCTAATAATTATTTCTTTTTGTAATATAAACTAATTTGTAATACTAAAGTAACTCTTAACTTTACTTTTAATAAGAAATATAATAGAGATACTAATTTTACTAATTATATCCCCTCGAAGGCGATACTACTTACTATTTAATATTCTAATTATAATATTAAATTCCCTAAGTAGATTAGTAATTTACTAAGTAAATTTAATTATTTCTACTATACTTAAATAGTACTTACCGAATTAGCTTTAAATAAACTTCCTATAATTAAGAAGGTAGTCGACTATATTATTAAATTTAATAAGGAAGCCGCCCTACCTATTAACTTTATTTTTCGCGAGGAAATTAAAAGTATATTAATAAGCACTTTAAAAAAATAGATTAAAGTTTTAGTAACTTCCAACGAATATTAGGGTAAAATTGTATAAAAATTGTAAGTAGAATTAACGACCCTCCGTACTAAATTTAAAGAGGCGTAAGAAATTTATATTCGCTATTATTCCGCAACCTCAACTACTAATAAAACCTATATATTCGAAGCCCTTCCTAGTATCGCTACTCCTTATAGTATTCGCTCCAACAACCTTTCGCCTCAATATATACCCGGCTTAATAGGATTATCTAATAAATTTTATATAATATTAGTTTACTTTAGTTCTTACTTCAATACTTTATTTATTACCCACTCTCCTCGCTGCAATTATCTTCCTACCAATTAGAAATAAAAGGACTTTCTATTAAGATATAAGCATTCTCATTAAGATATACAGTATATAAATGAGAATAAGGAGATAGGGGAAGATAATTTTAATAATCGTATACTTTATTGCGAATTCAATTACTAAAGGATTAGTACTAGGTTATTAAGTTATATACTCTATTCGGGTAGACGTATATTTTTATATTAAGTAACTAATTTAAATATAAGTAAATAAATAAAAACTCTAATAAATAACCGGATCTTTTATATATATAATTAAATTTAATAATATTATATAAATAGCGAATACTCTTCTCCTTTTATTAAGGGGGAAATATTATAGGGCATTCTTAATAAATACTTAAATGCTCTATCTTATTATAGTAGCTACTCGTTAAAGTACGTAATTTACTATATAAGAGTACTCGTCCCGTCAACCTCTATTAAAGTTAACGGATCATTAATTCATATTATACCAACCTTATATCTATCTTACTCACACTCAGTAAAGTCGTATGCGAGGTTCCAGGTTGAAGCTCGCAACAACTCCTATCTTTAGCTTCCTTTAACAAGACTGTCGTTAATCGTTATACACTATTGCTCTATCCAGCAACTAATTGCTCACACTATTATTCTCTATTGTCATCACTTGTGAAGTACATCATCGTGTAATATAGTTTATATAGCCCGCTCGGCCCGTTGGGCTACTTAATCTAAATCTAAATTAGTACGTAAAGTAATAATCGAATTATCTTTTAAATAGATAAGGAGTAGTATAATAATTAAATATTCCTCGTATAATAATTACTTTATAATATATATAAGTACTTCTACAGGATTAATATATTATATAAATATATACTATTTTACCTTATTTAGCTCCGTAAACTTTAAAATAATCCAATTAATACCCTTATAAATATATTTATAGATATACTTTATAGTATCTATAGTAGAGTAAACCTCTATATTAATATAGTACTAGTACTTTAAAATTAAATACGGATTATATAGGATAATTATATTATTATATATAGGAATATCCTAGTTATTAAACTTTTTCGTAATATAAATACTATTATTATAGCATCTATAAGAAGGATAATTAATATACTCAACGGTAGTTTACTTAATATATAGTTTAGGGTAGTACTTTTTATACTATAAGATACCTCTCTTATCCTTCTTACTTATAACTATATACAGAGTATTTAAATTATCCGTACTATAAGGACCGTAAACTATAAAGGTCTTTAGCAATTCCATAAACTACCTATCCGGGTCTTCCTTAAATAGTAGAAATTCTATTTAAATAACGTAATCTATTATTTATAGCTTTAAATAAGCCCGCTAGGACTCTATATCCAAAAATACTAATATATACTAGTATAGGAAGCTACGTTTCTAGAATTCTAAAATCTATATAATACTTATATACGTACCGAAAAAACCATCCTTTATCTCCCTTATTAGCGCATTCGCCTTCAAATTAAATATTCGGCCTATAATATTTAGGCGCTCTATATAATTAAAATTATTCAACTCAATTTATATTTCTAACTAGTACGGGTTTGTAATTATAGTAATAAAGAATATTAGTTTATTAAATTTATAAGTAATAGCTATAGAATTCTAATAATATTTAATTTAATAATAAGCATTACTAGTATAACTTACGGGAAGGATAACTCTCTAGCCGATATTTAAAATAGTACGACCATCAGCTTCTTAGGTATTTATAATATAAATCCAATTTATTAAATACTAGTATAGCTCTACACGGATTTTAATTTAGTAGTACCGGAATTAATTTAATTTATTTTAATTATTTACAATATATATATTTACTAACTACTATTAAAATAAATATTTAAATAGAAAGGGGATATCCTTTTAGCCTATACGTAGGAATAAATAATACTAATACTATTTATTCTACTTTACTCGAAGGTCCTTACATAAATTGTAAACTATCCTTCTTAATACAAGGTAGAAGCCGTAGTCCCTATAAGAAAGTATTAACGGGTATACTAAAAGAAAGTATATACTGTAGGTTACTAAAATATATTAAAACCGGTTAGAATTACATTTATTAAATATAATAAATTGTGCGGAACTAATTATACTATCCTCCTAGACCCTATCCTACTTATTAAATATATTAAAGAGAATTATAGCTACTTCGCTAATTGTAGGAAGGTTTTTACACTTCTAATTAGTACTTTACTAGACTACTAACTATAAATATATCTACTTATCTATTTTAACCTAAATATTATTTACTTAGCAAGCATCTAAGCGCTCCTTAGTAATATTATACCACTCTACATATAGATTATTATAATATAGAAAGGAAGTAAAATCCTCTACGTATTTGAAGTTTAAGTCTATAAAGGCTTACAAGCAATGGCCGGCTTGAATTTACATAGTATTCGGGACTATTAGGTCATAGATATATAATTGGACGTACTTAGAAAATTAGCCCGGTTTAGGTTATAAAGGACTATAATAGTAGTATAAAACGCCTTATATTTAGAAATTTTTAGGCCCGCTACTACTACCGTACGGTTTTTTAATATACTATATAAATATAAAAGTAAAGGTATTATTATAGTACTATAATTTATTTTAGAAGTTTTAGGCCTATTAATCGTTACCTTTTAATAACGAATATAAGAAAATAGGTAGTAGTTTCTATAATTCCAAATTAATATCCCCCTATATATAGTAACTACTAAATTTAGGATTCTCTATAAAAATACCCTTATTAAAGGTTAGTAGAAATCTAGTAACTAAAAGGAGAGTATATAAATAATAAACTATTTATTTAATTAATATTTCGTATTACAAGGCTCATATATAACATTTATAGGGCCCAAATTTATATATAGGGTAGCCTAAATACTTATCACGAGTCGCGAGCAAGTACTAAGCTAAGACTTTAATTATTATACGAGGAACAGGAAGAGAATCCTGTGCGCGTACGAGAACTATGTAGGGCACGCTGTAGGTCCAACACACGGACTATAGCACGTATGCACGTGACTGCTGTACTGCACCTAGACAGTTGCAAGCTGGTTGTACTATTGT
>NC_026501.1:2333917-2385398 GCF_000182925.2 Neurospora crassa OR74A
GTGCGCGTACGAGAACTATGTAGGGCACGCTGTAGGTCCAACACACGGACTATAGCACGTATGCACGTGACTGCTGTACTGCACCTAGACAGTTGCAAGCTGGTTGTACTATTGTAGTATAGTACCTATCTATATATAAGAATATAGTAGTAATGCTTGTAATACTACCCCCCTCTAAAATGAGGCTCCTACTCGAAAAATCTATTATTATTAATAAAATGGGCCTTCTCGGTCCTTTTCCGTAGCTATACCTAATTAAGTGCCGGTAAAATTTTTACTAAAACAGGAAATTATTTAATGCCCGCTAGTATTTTAATTCCCGTTTAAGGGTAGAATATTAATTAAAATATCGTTAAATCCGACCCTTCTACCGTAAGAACTATTATTACTTTTAATAATCTATTTATACACTAGGAATTAATTCTAAATATTCTAATTATTATATATAGAAGACTTTAATAATTCTTACTATTATTAGCCCTACTAGGGGTACTATAGGGATACCTATAGTATAATAATTTATATAGAATGCTTATAGCTACTATTAATATAAATATTAAAGAATTTATATATTTAACTCCCTACTTATAATTTTTTTTTTTTTAAACGCTTAATTATTATACTATTAATTTATAAAGACTCTTAGATTCTTCTTATCTTCAAATCTTAATATTAATTATATATATAGCTAATTTAGGGAATAAGAGACGTAAAATTACTATAAAACGTACTATCTTTCGGTATTATTAATAGTTATTCTATAAAAGGGTAAATTATAAGGTATTCGATTAGGGTACGCGGAATAAGTCGAATTGAACTCCTTTTTTAGAGTTTTTACTACCCTAGTCTTTTAACTTTTATTATTTATTATTCAATTTAGTACTTCGCTATACTAATTAGTTCGAAGCCGGTTCTAATAATAATTGCCCTAACGGTATTAGTATATTATCGGAGGGTACTTAAGGGTTTTCGGATAGAGAGTTCTTTATTTTTTATTATACTTTAAATCCTTTTCTAAAAATTAGGTAAGGAAGGCTTAATTCTAAGCGAATATTATAAAACTCCTAAATTAACTCGTTATAACCTTCTAAATTTACCGCCGGTTACTAATTAGGGGAATAATAAATCTACTATACCTAATAATACTAATTATTCCTTACCTTCTAATAATCTAATAATATTTCAAACTCCTAATATTATTCCTCTACGAAATTATTAGTCCTTATAACAACCATCCCTTTATTAGCCTTAATATTTATAACCAACTCAAACTATCCTAATAGACCTTCTATATAAAGTTTAACTTTCGAAATATTAACTATATAAGTAACCTTTATATTTATCGGTAAAAACAGTTTTAATAAGTAGGAATCTACTCTTATTATATAGAAGGGACCCTCAAATTTTAATAATAGTTTTGCTACCGGCTAACCTATAGCGTAGTTCTTTATATTAAATATAATTATATCGCCTAATTTATACTTAGGGGCGTCTATTCGTCTTATATTAGCCGCCGCTTCATACCGGTCTTAAGCCTACCTTAATAATATAATTAATTTATTCTAAATTACTTTAAAACGTTCTACGATTTCGTTAGCCTTAAATATTTATTACCGTTACTCTAGTAATGCATCTAATAGGGGTAGCTTCGAGGGTTTAATACCTATTCGAAAATAAAATCTATAATTAGTAAAAAATAGCAATATTCCTATAGTCGCTAACTGGAAATTATTACCTTAGAACTCGGCTAACGCTAACCAATCTATTTAATCGTCTTAAGCCCAATTAACGAAGGTTCAAAAATATTATTCTATCTCCGTATTAATCCTCTCTATTTAACTATTCGTCTCCTTATAGTATAATATAAATAGTTTTAATTTAATACCCAATCTATCTAATAATTATTACTAAAATACAAATACGAATTATATACCTCTATCTAATATAATAGTATTTAATAAATTATATAAAGTATAAATACAATTAATAAACTTTTCTACTAACTCCTCGGTTAATAAACCTTCGTAAGGAATAAAATACCTTATTTTTATTAATCTATCTACTACTATAGTAATATACTAGTAAACTACCCCTTTCCTATTTCTTATTAATTTGGGTAGCGGCGTTACGTAATCTATTAAAATATTCCGCTATAGTATATAAAGTAACAATAGCGGCTTTAGGAAGCCTATAAACGCTATTCAAGAAAGCTTAATCTTTAAATACGAAAGGTAGTTTTTATAATAAGTATTAACTACTATAGTTAAGCCCGGCTACCAGTATATACAATTTATTAAGTCAAATATTTTATCCCTTCCCAGATAACCGCTTAGTACTAAAATATAGGTTCTATAAATTAATTCCAACTAAATTTTATTATTATCGGGCGGTATTATTACCCTATCCCTAAATATTACTTTACTATTAACGAAGTAATATTCTATAAAGGGAATACGTAGGACTTTCTTAAAATATTTCAATTACCGCTCGCCCTCCTTAATTACTATTATAATTTCAACTATTATTATAAAATTACTATAAAACTTTATTATAAGGTTATCGATATAAATTACCTTATTTCCTTCGCCCTCGCCCTCAAGTATATAAACTACTAATAGTTCCCCCTTATCCAATATAATATTTATATAAATTTTATTAAAATTAAATAACTCATTAAAATATTCTAAGTTAATTAATAGCTTCTCCCTCACTTAAAATCTATTATTAGAAACGTTTTTAAGGACGTATTTAGGTTTCTAACTTAAAGCATCCGGCCGTATATTAATCAAACCCAATCTATACTTAATAGTAAAATTAAATTGTAATAAGAATTCTAACTAACGTATATATTTAGGTATAAACTTCTTCGTAGTACTAAAAGTCTTCAAATTTTTATAATCTATAATAATCTTAAACGGTTACATAGTTCCCTCTAATTCTAGCCTCTATTTTTCTAATACTTTCACTACCGTAAGTAGCTCCTTATTATAAATATTATAATTATATTCCGCTATTAAGTATTTAGTAGAGAAATAAGTAATTAAATATAATTGGCCGTCGTTGTACAATTGGGAGAGGGTCTTGCTAAATAACTAATTAGAAGTATTAACCTCTATAATTATAAATTTCTCCCAATTATAAATCTTTAATACTAGAACTATTATAAATATTTCTTTTAATAATATAAACGCCGTTTTATACTTACCTTCCTACTACTAATTTATACCCTTCTTTATTAATTTATATAGTAGTTTAGTTATTAAAGAGAATTAAATTATAAATTGTTAATAGAAATTAATAAAGCCCAAAAATTATTGCAATTATTATTTAAACGTTAGTACTTCCTAGTAAATAATAGTTTCAACTTTATCTAGATTTATTTCAATACCTCCTAGGGTAATAATTAAACTTAAGTACTTCGTTTATTAAATATAGAATTCATATTTATTAATATTAATTTGTAAATTAGCGTTAATTAATTGCTAGAATATTTCCTGGACGTATTTAATATATTCTTCGTATATCTCTAAAAAAATTAAAATATTATTAAAGTAAGCTGTAGTATAAATATTTAAAATATTATACAATATATTATTAATAAAGTTCTAAAAGGATGTAGGTACCCCTAATAGTCCGAAGGGATATACTAGTAATTCGTATAGCCCGAATCGTATAATAAAAACTATTAACTATTTATAGCCTTCTATTATATACAATCTATTAAACGCTACGATAATATTTACCTTTATAAACTATTTTATTTTATAAATAGCGTCCAAAGTTTCCTTAATTAATAGTAAAGGGTATTGGTTCTTTAATAAAATATTATTAATACCCCTATAATCGACGCAAATCCTTACCCTACTACCTAATTTTCGTACTAACAATACCGGAGAGGCTATATTAGATATAGAGGGTCGTATAAATCCTTTTGTAAAATTATTATTAAACTACTATTTAATAACCCTAAATTCTTAGAGTAATATAGGTTTCGCTTTTAAATATAGTAAATCGTTGCTTAGAATAAATTCGATCTTATAATTATAAGAGTAGTATTTTAATAGTACCTCTATATTTATAGGGTTAATTACTTTAAATAAATTTTTATATTCTTTTAGAAAGCAATCCCTAATTTCCTTGAGAGTATATTTTAATTTCGTAGACTTATCTATAAATTTTTATATATTTTCTTCTATAATACTGTAAATATAGTTAATATCCGTTAGTAGTATTAATTTTTATTTCGGGGGTTCTAATTCCTTCCCCGAACTATATACTCAGTCAACGAACGTACAAACTACTTCTCCTAATTTAAGGGATACGGTTGAGAGCTAATTTCCTATAGCCTCGACTTTATAAATATTAATAAGATTATAAATTTTAGAGTTTTTAAAATACTTTTTATATAAATCTCCTCTACTTTATATAATATTTTTCTAAGCGTCCTCAAAGAGGGCCGGTATAGCTATATATACTTTATCCTTCTAAAGCTCTTCTAATTCGGCCTAAGTAATCGAACTAATATAGATACCTCTTAATTGTATTATTATTATAAAAGTCTTTGTATTAACCAACTTAAAGTCCTTCGTATTGAAGGGGTTTATTTTTAGATTTACTGGCTCGAAGTAATATAGGTAGGTATATTTAACTTACTCTAGTCTCGCTATAATCTACACCCTCTAACTATTTTTAATTTCTACTATTATTTAGACTTTATTTAATTTCCTTTTAAGGTTAAGTAATTCCTTAAATTCCCTAATTACTGCTAGTTATAAGGGAATTTCTATTATTAATGTTTAATTTCCCTTTAGTACCTCTGTAGGGTATATAAATAACTAATTTATAGCTACCTATTCTAGTAATTAGAGTTTTTTAAAATTAATAGCCGTCCGCTATTTTAATACCTTAGTTATTCTCTTTTCCTTACCTAAGGATATAGTTATAGCTGGTTTTAAAATTAGGAATACTAGAATTACTATAGTTCTAACTACTTTTACTATATTAATACAATTCCCTATATATCCTTTATTCTATATAATTTTATTAGTTATTTAATTAATATTTAAGTTATAGAATTGCAATTATAGCTATTTAAAGATAATAGAATATTCGAAAATTAAATTGGCTACGAAGAATTAAATTATTTCTTTATAGCAACCGATTTTTATTATCGTTTTTATATAATACGTAACTTATTCTTTAAAGCTATTGTCTACTAAATATAAGGGTTTCGCTTTATCGAGCTTATATATTATAAAGTAAATTTTTTCGGCGAAAGTCCTATTAATAAAAGCCTTCCCTATATAGCTAGAATCGATTAGTAATAAGTAGTTAATTTTATTATTATATTAGGGGTACTAAAGGTAAGTAAATAAGAGGGTAGTATTCTATTTACCAATATCTAAACTTTTTATAAATAAAGGTTCGCCTTTCTAATAAATAAGAGCCTATTAAACATTTATATTCTTAATAATATTATTCGTTTCCTCTTTCCTAACTCTTTAATCCCCTTTAAGCCTTCAGATATATCTTAATTTAAAGGTTCGCTATTTCCCTACTAGGTAATATCGGCTTCGGGGACTGCTATTTCAACCGCCTCCTTCGGGGTAGTAGAGTTTACTATAATTCTAATTTACTATCTATTGGAGTTGCCGTTGCCCCTATTACTATTATTACTATTGTTACTAGAATTAGTATTACTAATAATTTTAGGCCTACCTCTATAATTAACTTAACTATAGTATCTATAGGCTTAATAGCCGGGTTTACCGTATTTAATATACTATTTAGTTATAAAACGGGCTTGGATAATTTCTGGGTCGATTTTATTTATTTTAATATAGTTAATTTCTATAGCTTCGGGGTTTCGATACTTATTATTACTACTATTACCGCCTCCTCCATTATTATTATTACTACTACTAGCCTAACCGCCGTTATTATAGAAAGTAGTATTATTAAATAACTTAGATAAACTGCAGTATAATTTTACCTATCCCTCCCAATTATTATAATTAAAAGTATTATACTAGTAAAATATTATAATATAGAAGTCCTTATTAACCTTATCCTTCAATATACGGACCTTCGTAGTTATATTATAGCTATACTTATCTACTAATATAGTAAATTATACTTTAAAGTTAATAAAATTAATAAATTTACTATTAAAACCCGCGCCCTACCTCAATTAGGCTATAGCTTTCTTAAAAATAATAATAATATTACCTTATTAGAAATAGGAGGCCAAATAATCTAGGAACCCCTAATTAATAAGCTAATCCTAAGCTACCGAGTAATAGGGGTTATTTAAAATCTTTTTTATACTTATAATAATAGTGACTCTAACTTCACTACCTAAGTAGCCTATCGTATAAAGGAGCTTAATCTTTTTATCTATAAAATTATAACTATTAATTTCCTAATAAATACGAATAGTTATAGATTAAATAATAAATTAATTATAGTACTTAAATATATCCTTCTCTTCGCCCATAAACTACTCGGAATCCTTAATTAAATTACAATAGTAAACGTAAGTATCGGTAATTAAGGCGGGGACGAAATAATAATATTCTCCTAGGCCGACAAAATAGTTACTAGGATTACTACTATTACCGCTAGGACCTCTAGGACCGCTAGGGCCTTTAAATTTATTAAATCCTTTACCGCTAAATCCTCTGCTTATTCTAAACTTTTAACTAGTAAATTCGCCGGCTCCTCCTATACTACTAATACCGAACCCGCTAATACTAATACTATTAATAGTAATTCCTCTTATACTATTACTATTAGTATAGCGAAAACCTCCTACTCCTTCCTTAGAAACTTCCTCTTCAATATTATAAATATCCGAATTACTATCGGCGTTGTTTATACGTACGAAGAATTTAAGATTCTTAATAGTCGCCGCTAATTTAATTGCACTAAATTAAGCCTCGATTTAAGCGTTTCTAAACTTTTACTTAATATAATTAAATTCCTCGTAAAGGATTTTAGTTCGGTTGGCCTCGGTAAGGGTTTCCTTATAATTAATATTTATCTCTTTGAACATATTATTTTAGGATTAAGATATAATTAATGAATTAATATATTATTACTCCACTACTATAATATTACGTTCCTTCTAAATAATAATAGTACGTAAGGAATTGTTATTTAATTATAGGGAAATAATATTCTTCTATAGGACTATATTCTCCTTAATAATACTATTATATTTTTACTATTACTAATTAACTTAAATAGCCTATTAAGCCTTAAGGCTCTCAAATATAGTAACGTAAGTCTTAAATCCTTCTACCTCCTTCTTAAATATAATTACTAATTTATCCTTTATTTCTATAATAGTATTAACCTTATTATTAAAATCCTTAAATTTAGCGTTAAAATAATAAAGTAGTTTTATAACCTCCTTAAAATCCCTAGCCTTCTTAGCGAAGTCTTTAGGGATTAAGAGGCTAATTGCTTCCTCTTTATAAATGTACTAGAACTAATCGAAGCTCTTCAATAGTATTAAGAATACCTTACGCAAGTCAATTTAACTCTATTAGGATTATAGTTGGTTACCGGGATTAGATATCTCGTTGTAGTTCTAAACGATAATAAATAAAAAGATACTAATTAATTGTACTTACAATTCTAAAATTATCGTAGTACTTAAACGAAATTCTCGTTTTGTATCGACCGATATTGAGTATATTTTAATTAATTGCTAGCGACTATATTAATTGGCTAAATATAATTTTATAAAGACTAAATTACCGCGGTAGTTTCGTACTACTTTTAGTCTATCCGAAATTATTTATTACACGTTAATACGATGGTTAGGTATAATAAAATATTACGGGTTGCGAGTAAATACTAAACTAAGACTTTAATTGTTGTGCGAGGAATAGGAAGAGAATCCTATGCGCGTACGAGAACTATGTAGGGCACGCTGTGGGTCTAATACACGGACCACAGCACGTGTGTACGTGACTGCTGTACTGCACCCAGATAGCTGCAAGCTGGCTGCACTACTGTAGTGTAGCACCTATTTATATATAGGAACATGGTAGTAATGCCTGTGACAATACTACTAAGAGGGATTTAAGTATTTAGTTCCCCTCGCCGTAACCCCCGTATATTTACTAGAACTAAATTGGGTAGTCCTTATATAATTACAATTCGGTTCGTTTAGTCTATTTCTACTTAAGTTTCTCACCGTTCGGTCTGCTACCGGGTATATATAATTCTTATAAATTTAAAATATAAAATATACGTTTTATAAAGCGTACTATAGGTATTTAAATAAAAGTTAGTAATAGGTTTATTCTAATAATAAATAGTATAATATAAAATTTAGGAGTTATTTATAGGTTTTCACAACCTTCCTCTATATAATAAGCGATTAATATTAGGGTTTATAAAATTTATAGCGGCCGTACGGCTACGTCGGGGAAGTATATAAAACGTTTTACTATTAATATTTTAATTAATCTTTATACAAAAAGTATACGAAAGCGCGAAAAGGGCTATACGGGAATATACTAATAGGAAAACCGCAAAACTCAAATAGTACTAACAATTCTTTTACGGGTGAAAAGGGGGTTTTCAGTCCGTGCGTTATAATTTGGGTAGTGCGTGCAGGATTTTACGTAGGGAGCGCCCGCGAAAGATACTAACACCCTACCCTTGTAGTTGACCCGCCCAGCTACTGTAAGTATATACCAGAGACGTGAAGAGCTTGACCCTTGATCGATAGGTATCGCATGGCCATAGCCCATAGGCGGCTCGGCGGGTGCTGTGTATGCACCATGGTCACGGTTACACAACCGACGACCCAGTGAAGTGCTTGACATGCGAGTGGGTCGGAGGATCGCTGCCAGGGCCTGTTCCCGAAGGCTCTGGCTAGGCCAGTAAAGACGACAGGGTCTGGAAAGCGTCGCGGACCCCGAAAGACCGATTACAGTAAAAACCCTTGCAGATTTTTACCCCCCCCCCCCCCCCTTTTGCCAAAACCCCCCTTAAAAACCCCCTTTCGCTAAGAAATTTGGCTACCGGAATCATTGGCAAAGGCAGAGGTTTTCACTGTACCGGGTATCTGAGGTCACAAGAAACACGACAAGTGTTCGCCTTTTACTTCTTAGCGACATTGCATGTGTTTCGATGTACCAGCTGGTGTATGTGCTGAGAATTGTTCCAAATCTCGTGGTACTTCCAGAGGCGACGCGCTGGGAGATGTGTGCTTATTACATAGGTAGATTGACGGTCCGTGTGTGGGTGTGGTAAAATTGCAATATCCGCAGTCTTTATTAATCCGGTTTGAGAGCTAGACCGAATCCGTAAGACTATCAGTTGATGAGTTGATAGTATCACTCTCCTACCGCCGCGGGTTGCTGTTGTCCCCAGCACGCCGGGGCAGCAATGGCCCCAAATAGAGCAGCGAGCATATGTCGGATTCAAGGGTAATGGAGACATGATGTTATAGGTGCCCTATTATTAATAGCTCTGGCGGGAGAATTTGACAAGCCAAAATTCTCAAAAGGGCATTGTCATCCAACAAAAATGCTGGTACACAGTACGTACCTTGATCAAGGGTCGTTGAGTGGCCCAGCCCAGCAGAGACCTGAATGACACTACTCAATGACGAGAATCTTCATGTAACTAGGTCCCTGGCTATCAGTCGAACTGTACAGAGGACTGAAGGGCTGGCGAGCAAGCATTGGTTACTTGGCGGCCAAGATACATCTTATTGCTGAGCTGCTCCAAATCATTATCTCCTTTTGCTCGTGGAACCTGGTGCAAAAAACTTGTGAATGAACTTGAGGTCCGAGGGCATGAAGAGAAACCGGCAGTGGAGTACGTATGATAGCCAGATAGCACTTGAAAGGGGAAGGAGTCTGATTTGCCTTCAGTTTGCGAGGTCGTCTGCAAAGAGCGGATGTTCGAAGGAGAGTGGTAGCTCTGTTCGGGACCGATATCCAGAGTGAGGCCCAGGCCTAGCATCCGGATGGTCCGGGCGGGAGCCGTCCGAGCGGAGGATTCCGACGCCGATCATGCTCGCCAGAGGAGAGGGTCCAAGAACCAACCTAGGTGATGCGGCACAGAATGGAGGAAAGGCTGCTGCGCTCAACCGATACTCCCGTCTGTCGAGGAGATGTACGCTGTGCGGTGGTGAGAGACACAGCCTGAAGCCCCAGGTGAGCAGGCGCACGGTGTTCGCAATCCGCTAAACCCCAAAAGGTAGCGACTTACGTGCAGCTGCCTGGTGGGACGTGCAATTGACCAATCAGGAAGCAAATCTGCTTAGCCCGCCAACCGTCAACGTCGTCTCCTCAAGTCGTTTTCGAGTCTGCCGTCGACAACTTCCCGCTCTTTTCCCGCTTCCTTCCATTCTCTCCCTCGAACTGGAGCGACATCATCATCCTCACCATTGACTCGGCAGCTTCTCATACACGTGCGTGCCGCCTAGAGTGTTTTTACTAGCAATCCAATAGGATCCTACACATACCTTGCTCCTCGTGAACAACCATTCTGAATCTACGTCAACATGGGATCGACGCCACACTCCATTCCAGCTCCTGGCTTGGTTCCTGGATAGTACTGCTCACAGGCGTCGCATTTGGCACGGATACTCAAGTCTTGCAATCCTAGAACGGTCCTAGTGGTTGCAGCGCTTTGGCTAGATCAATTAAATCCCAGCCGACCCCAACACGGCTGACCTTCATGCACCTATCACGGCCAATCGACCCTGATTCGGTTACTCTTCCCGGATTCGAAGCAGCGACCTGAGCACGTCCAATCTCGAACCGGTGAAATCTCCCTGACATTGAGAAACCTTCAACGTCCGCCAATCGGGGGCAGATTCAGGCCTTCCTGTTGGCCTCCGTCCGAGACGTGTACGCTAACGAAAGTCTCAGACTCGGCCCATCAAGGCAAAACGCTAGACGTGTGTGTCGTACGGCCTTTGAGCACCTTGTTCCTCTTGCTCGTTCTCATCTTCTTCTAGAACATTGCCTTTGTAATCCCCGAGCCATCACCATTTTTCAACCAGCCGGTCGTGTCATTGCCACACATCCAGCACTGTGTCATTGACGGCATTGTTATCTTGGATCGATCCGGTGTTGCCTACGGGGGGTTCTATCTTGCACTATACGATCTGAGGTGGCACGGCGAAAATAAACTGAACCTGTTTTCTTATGTGTTTGTTTGATGGATATGCTGAACCTGTGTCTATCTTTCCAAGTTCAGAAGACATGGCTGGTCCCTCGCTTCAGTCACGTCAGGTCTTCGTAAGAGCTAATGCTTTGCCATTGTTCTGGATCACTCAAGCTAATTCGAAAGCAGAAATCTACCCAGCTCTTGTCGCTGTTCCATGTCTACCGATCCACCCTTTACCCGGTGACACTTTTGTAGTGAACAACAAGGGAGGGTGCCAACTTCAAGCAGCTATAACCGTGTTTGATGCGGCCATGCAGTCCCGATACTGGAGTTCAGTGGATGGCACAATGTCTTGACCTGCCGAGGCAGCTTGTGCAATTCGTCCCCGCCAATCATGGAGGTTACTGCGGCCCTGACACCGCCAGCCCCCATACCATCTGGCACGCCTCGTTGAGTAGCTTCCGTGTTGGGTCATGCCTGTCATTTGTTGGTAATTCAGGGTATTCCACCACTTTACCGTTTGGGATCAGTAGTCTTGATGTGAGTCAAGGATGGCATGTCTTGACTGTCAACTTTCTGTCCGCCAAGACACACTACTGTCGAAGAGATGGCCGTGATGGGATGGCCAACCCACTGACTCAAGAGCTTGGTGCGCCAACGACGTCTTATCAAGACGCAGCGTGAGGTACGCCAACAGAGTATGGTAGCTCTTCAGGGTATCAGACATACGAGCGGCAGGGCATCGTATGCGCCCCGTGCTAATCCTTCCCACCAGATTACGCACAATAACAGCCCCTTGAAGTGTCACATCAATGCTCATTCTAACTGGCTCAGCCCAGTAAGTAGCTCCAACTTCATGCTTGAAAACGCACCTCATTATTGCTAAGGGCATGGCAGTCAGGCGCCTCGCTGTCCCTACACCCTGCCACAAGCGAGTGATTATACATCAAAGGCGCCGGGCGGGCGATAGCATACTTGAACTTCCATATATGGTGCGCACAAGCCAACATGCGCGAAAGCGGGCTGTCGAACCGAGCAAGAACTGCTAGAACCAAGCCAACGCCATAAGAGCCAACCTTGACCATGACCGGGGCCCAAAAAAAGCTCCCCGTGGCGGGGGCCACTGTGTAGGATGACAAGGAGGGGGTCTTGAAGTCATCCACCAATCTCTACCGTGAATAACAATCATGAAATTCCGTGTCGGTATTCAGCCCGGTCTACGGGTCATCTTTTCCTCTTCGTCTTTCTCTATTTTTGTCTCGTTCCTGTTCATTAACCTTGGCAGAGAATCCAGAAAATCTTATCACAAGTCGCAACTCACCTCCCTGGCGTCATGGACGTTCGATCTGGACCGCACCATACGGAACCGGAGGTGTGTTTTCATACTTTTTTTTTTTTTTATCAAACTTCCAACACATCTAACAGTTGAGCAGATGGCGTATCTCCCTTTATCCCTCGACAGGGAACAATCTGATGGGCTGCGCTTTAAACAACTTCTCACAACACTCCAAGACTCCGCCCTCGGCATTCAACACTATTCCGGACCTGAACAATATTCCAGCGTACAGACCTTTAGGGAGGCCTTGGAACAGACTGAAAACGCCATCGCGTCTCTCGCGGCGACCAATCAACAGCTATACGAGGAAATTGAACGTCTGAAAATGACCAATAAGGAAACGGAAGCGACAGAGTTGAAGAAGAAACTTGCACAACTCAACGAAGAGTTGACCATGTGGCGAAGGGCAGGCACTCTAAGATGCAGGAGTAAGCCGTGTCAGGAAGTATTTATGACAGTGAGTCCATCGGGTCATTAGGGTGGCTGAATCATGTCGAGTGTTGATGAAAGTAGTTCCAAGCCCTGAAGAATCACGAAAAGTGTGTCCACAACATAGGGGCAGAGAGATTCTCTTGCCCGTATTGCAGCAAAACGTAAGTCATGCAGAGACTCCGCCAAGCATTCAATTTGTTCCTGGTCACTAACAACCGCAGATACGTAAAAAAGCCATCGTTCGACGAGCACCTACGGCGCTGTGAGGCGACAGTTACGAACCAAAATCATTTCGATATAGTGCCAGCCGTTATATCGCCCCTAAGTCAAGCAGTCTATACAACATCTGCAAACCAGACAAATTCATTCGGTAATACACCGAGTTATCATTCGTTGACGGGCGCGTCGTTATCTCCTCCTACAGTCCAAATGACCCCTTCTTCACAGCTGGAATTTCAGTTCCAGCCCAACGACTCGATTGCGACATTCTCATCTTCACAGCTTGGACCTGGAATAGACAACGCAGGCGCCTTCGCTCCGGAATTACACATAAGTTCGGCCGAAGGGTACTCCCCAGGGGAGTCCACACCCCCACCACACTACATCTTATCGCCTACCGATCAACGAACCACTTGCTCCATTCCAATGTTTACAGAACCTGCCTGGCGCCCTGAAGGATCACTGGATCATCAATATCAACTGCCCCTTGCCCCAGTGACGACTCAGGTGTCAGAAGAAGCGTCAAGAGCGTTGCATTTTCTCCGACCGGGTCAGATAACGCTCTCGAGAAGGCAGAGCGCCCCGGCTTGTTCTTTACCTCTGATGCCAGGAGAGAATCCGCCTTTTCGTCTTAATGGACCGCCTCCGCCATTGCCATCACATTTATCAGTGGCTGTGGCGTCGCCGCCGCCGCCGCCTGCTAGCCTTGGCTACACCGAGCAGCAGGCGCTGAGTCTAACGGAGGAACAGCCTCAAATGACGTTCCACCGTGTGGGCGACAAGAAGAAGGGGCGGATTCAAATCGCCCAGAGCAACATCATACAGCATAACACGTGCTTCACCAGCGGTGCGGAAACACGGAGCTATGGCGCTGCGGGAGGATGGTCGAATATGAATTATGCCAACACTGGGTTCGGTATGTGAGGCAACTAGCATAGCAGTTTTGTCATATAATTTTGGGACATCGAAGCGTACAGGCGTTGGAAAGCTTCCAGGGACCGAGGGACTTGACTGGTCATTGATCTCTAACTATCATTTGCTTCTTTAATCCAAGTAGGCCTTATCTTACTAGTCACCAACACCTTCGAATCCTCTATTCTTTTTGGGATTACTTTTTTTATTTCTGCTGGGCGATCTACAACCAAGTTACTTGCATTTAGACCTCCCAAAACTATGTAAGAGAAAAAAAATCAGAAAGCAGAAGGATGGTGCCAAAAGACAACCAGCCGGCAAGGCTGAAAATGGAAAAAAAAGGTTGGGATTGCCAGGAATCGAACCTGGGTCCTCTCGGATCGTTGTATGTCAAATTGACCACAACGAGAAGTACTGACCACTATACTACAATCCCTGTTATTGATAGGGACGGCTAATGAGGCAAAGCCTACGTATGGGAGAGCAGGAGTGCGGAAAGGTTATGCTGTACCTCCCGCCCTTGACAGTAACCTAAGATAGGTGTCTGTATGTGCGCGATAGGCGATTGCAACAAGGATTGGGGATACCCCTACCTCTAGCGCATAGAAGCTTGGAAACACCGAACAGATCTTGAGCGGTAACCTCGCCAACACTCCTGTATGACATTGAGCGCGTATCAATTCAGGTTGGGTGCCTAACGATGGAACTCTTTACTCAGACTGCAACTAATGGAACGACGTTGGATCTGCAGGAACGAGAACAGACAGTCAAGCAGTGTTCAGACGAAAGGCAAGAGAACTGAATGCAATTCTATATGTAGCATACCGACAAGCAGCAGCATGTAGAGTACCTCACGCAGAGCCGATGCCATCATGTTCATGTCTTGGTACGTATCATCTAAGCGTCAACCATGCATGCTATTTACAAAATCATAAAACCTAATATGTAATCTTAAACGCCAAAACGGGTTTTGAATGCACCGCCGTGTCGGCCATGTGTCTCGGGCGCGCGTGCATTGCGCTGCACCATGTCCATTCCATCTCATCTTTCGAAAACCTCAATTGAATGCCTTGTCATCCCCTTCAGTTCATCCCATCCCATCCCATCCCATCCCATCCCATTCCACATCCCGTATGTCATCCCAAGCCGCTTGTTCTAAAACAACGGCACCTTGTCATACAACCCATCATAAACCTTTCCCACCCACCCAAGCGTCTCCCCTCCCCTCGCAACCACTCCCAGTCCACCAGCCGCCCACACCGCCGTCGCCGCGGCTGCCACGGCATTGATCCAAATCAGCCTCCTCCTCCGCTTCCGCCTTGCCTTCCTATCCACCTCCGGCACGCCCGTGTGTCTCTCCAACACCCAGCCAGCGCCCTGCGACACACCAAACCACTTTGCCCATCCCCACACCATGTGTCCGCACCCGATCCCCAGGAGCGCGGCGTAAGCCGCCCACGACGTCCACGCATGTCGCACAAACCCGTGAGCAACGTACGCAAGACCAATGTTGGCCGAGTCTCCCTCTACCACAAGCGGCAGACCGCGGTTCATGAAGGCGTGCGCGGCCACCACTGCCGTAAATCCATACCCGCTGAGCGCAATCCAGCTGAGGCGCGGCCAGCCGCTGCGCAAGAAGCGCGCGGTCGGTTTGGTGATCCCCAGGCCCATATGTGTCTTTTCGTCGCCGGCGCCGTAGTAGCGTCGGAGATTCTCGCGGCGGCGGAGTAGGCGAGCCAGCAGACCGGCGCCAACGTGCGCGACGATGGGAAGAGCGACGAGTAAGGGCTCGGAGAGGGGCGTTTGGTAAATCTCGCGTGCGAGAAGGAGGTAGGATTCGGAGGCCGGGACGGAGCGCGCGAGGAGAGGGATGACGGAGGTTGTGGCGAGGTGTAGGGAGGCGAAGAGGGAGAAGGTGTAAGAAGAGTAGCGTTGGATGCGGGTTACTAGAGGAGGGGGATATTAGCTGAAAGAGCCGGAATTTACCCCAGGGGTGGGAGAAGTGGCAGTCCGAGGGGAGGAGATGTTCTTACAGTAATATATCGCTCCATGACCGCTACCGCTTAAGCCAAGTGGTGTCATATTGTTTAGACCTACACCTCCGGCTGCCCCTCCTGATCCGGATGACTTGAGAGAATGTATCGAGTTTGCTAGGGAGCCGCCTTCGGCGGCGTCTTCCGAGGGCGAGGCATCTCTTGTTGGGTCAAAGTCGGGACCGTCATCTTGGTAAAGGTCTTGTATCGGCTCTGGGTCGAGTTGTACAAGCGAGATAAAGGTCTCTTGCGACGCCTTGTGACTTAGTTGGTGGTCCCGAGGGTCCAGGCCGTGAGGATCCATGACTGGACTGGCTATGGTTGGAAGTGTCGGGTTGCGCCAGTCTCTCGCAACCGTTCCTTGTTCGTTCGTCCTTCTTAAGAATGTTTTCCTTCCAATTCGTCTCTTCCGATGCTGTTTGTGATCCAAATTGGGATTTCAGGAGACCTGGGCAGGTTTGTCGTCAGGAATCATACAAGGCCTGGAAAGCTAGATGGGTTGGAGGGTTTCGGCCGGGGGTTCTTTAGGTGCGTAAGTACTGGCGCATTTGTTGAGTGACCTGGAGCAAGGGTGGGTCCGCACTGGCTCACCTGGCAGCCGTTGGGGTCCTCAAGTGGATCCCTCGCTGGTCAAGCATCAAGTACCTGCTCTATGTACGCAGTCCATGTAGGTACCTCTAGGTAGCTTGGAGGTCCCGCCAACGTAAGGACAGTAGGTAAGGTATCCTCTAAACCGCCTGGTGCAGTGGGGATTGGCGGTGTGGTGGAGTTTCTGTGTGGGGATAGCTTCCCCACGTTTCCTTGCTGTCCGTCAAACTTGCATTAAACCAACTGCTGTGATTCGTGCCGTCGGCAGTTCTTGGTCTTTTGGGTGTGACCTCGCACGCAGGCGCGCATCATCTCGAGTTGCAACTTTACGTCTGTTCACTTCCCACAAACCATACCAAAGTCCAACACGCACCGAATCTGAAAACATCATAATTGACATCCCGAGAGTCGTATATTGACATTAACGCAAAAAAATCCCACTTGATAGGTCTTGTTTACATTACCGTTAATATGCCTCCAGTAAGTCGTCATATAGCCATGGCTCCCCACGTGATCCTGATGGCGATATGTTAACTATCCCCTCAAACAGCGCCACCAAACCCTCCCACCAGCTCAAACTTCCTCCGCCCGCGAAGCCCTCCAATCTTTCTACTGCCAGCTATGCCAAAAGGGATACAGTCGTATGAACGACTATGAAGCCCATCTCTCCTCCTACGACCACAGCCATAAGCAGCGCCTTAAGGATATGAAGCAGATGGTGCGGGATCCCCAAGCTGCCGCACGTGCTAGGAGACAGGAGCAAAAAAATGAGGGCGTCATCTCCATCAAGCTTGGAGAAGCTGCGGCTGGCGGTGCTGGTGCTGCTGGGGGCGGCGGCGGTGGATTCAAGAAGGGCGGGTTTAAAAAGTCAGGGTTTAAGAGCGCCTTTGTTCCCGTTGGGGAGAATAAATTGGCTACATCAGAGACTGCTGCACCGGCTCCAGGAACAAGCGGTGATACAGCGCCAGATGGCCAGCCAGGGATTAAGAGGGCACCGAGAAGCGAACTGGTTGAGAGCGACACCGAAGACGAGGGATACGAGGTTTACGATCCTAGGAAACCGACTGATTGAGCGGGAAATGTCATTGGAGGATATCAGTTTTACCCAAGTGTGCTGGAAAGGGACTGCGCCTGCAACCAACAGCAATCCGACCAACAGATATGCAGTAGCCATCGACGGGTTCTGGGGCGAATTTACCTAGTGTAACTATGCTCCGGGATCCAACGAAGAAGATCCTAAGGTGAGAATAGCGCAAAGATAGTTCGACTAAAGCGTATTTGCTTACTTACCAACCTTAGCCGACATTACTTTCTAGCGAATAGTACTAAATCTCCTAATTTTCATTGGACTACACGGGAATGAGGCCTATCGGCTTTGAACGCCAAATTCGCTATTACAGAAGGATCGAATTTTTGCGCCATCCTCTCGTCGAGTCAACTCTGCCGAAACTACCGCCCAACTCCAGCACGCAAAAAACAGGAGCACAGAGACCACCAAGATAAATGACGAATGGGAAACAGAAAGCCGCCGGATATTTTTGCAAGACACAACACATCTGTCGCCCACCAGTTCTCTACTTCAAGGACCCCCGGTCATAGTCGTCCAAATCCTCGGCTCAAACCCCGATAAATCCTCCTCCACCAAGTTCATGATATGCCGATGGCCAGAAAACCAGTTTCCAAGCTGCGCTGTTTGCGTCGCATCGATAAGGCCAGCGGGCACATCTGCATTGAAGACACTGGGTGTGACGACAGTAGCAGCGCCTGGTGCCGCCATGCCGCCATGTTGGTGTTGTCGCTGCTGATGGGCAGGGTTCGAACAGGAGGTTGCATGCGGTTGCTGTTGCTGCTGATCATGGAGGAGTTGCTGAGGCATGAACCCGAGCTGACTGAGGTACATGTCGAAATCATGACCGACCAACATCATGTCTTGGTCCTGCTGTTGCTGTGCCTTGGTCTCGACGTAGAGGCGTGCGACGTGGCAGAGGACCTGACAGACGCGATTGAACTTGTCGATAGCCTCGGATATGCTGCAGACGGTGGAGAGGGAGGCGACAAAGTGATCCATGCGGTCGAGATCCTGCATGTTGGATGTCTCAATGACATGGCAGAAAAGGACGATGAAGGGAATGAACGGGGCGTAAAGAATCGTCCTGTTGGTTATTGGTGTTTTGTTAGAGCTGGGACCTCACAATTCGTATATTTCTTGGGCTTGTTAGCACTTACCAGTGAAGATACCCAACCTTCGTGAAATGGCTCAACCCAGGAATCTGCATGCATTCCAAATGGACCTCGACAGCCCGCCGCGCCGCTTCGATGCACTCCGGGTTGAAGGTGCTACCGAACCCAGGAGCGGCAGGAATGGCGCGGTATATCAGACACAGCGATGCCCAGTACGTGACCTCGTCCGACCGCAGCATCAGTGTCACCGTGAACCCATCCCTCTTTCCGGAATCAGCAAGCTTGCCCGTCTCGCGCGCATGGCGGATCAGCTCGTCGTTTTCCCTCGCTATCCCTTTAATGGCCTCGACTAGCTGGCGCGCGCTCTCGATGCGCTGTTCGGGTGGTCGTGACAGGGCCGCGATGGAGTACAGCTGCTCATATGCTTTGCCCATGACCTCGGCGTGCTCGATCCACAGGTTGAGCATCTCCTTCCAAAAGTCGGCAACGTTGATGGTCCGACCCATGCGTTTTGGGATGGCGATGTCGTAATCTTGGATCATGGAGGAGCGGCCGAAGCGGAGGGAGAGGCCCTTGTCTAGCATGTAGGCGAACCAGAAGAGCGCGGACTTGGTGTCGTTGGAAACGTCGTCGTTGGCGGAAGCGCCTGAGATGGTGGTGGGAAGGCGGTGGTAGCCAAGGGTTTGGCAGATCATGACTGCTGAGGAGTTGAGTTGCCAGGCGAGGGTGAAGCGGGAGGCTTCGACGGCGTAGGAAGCCTAGGCGGAAGAGCTGGGTTAGCGACCCCGTGTTATGTCACGGACAAGAGAGGGATTTTTGGAGTGACAGTGAGAGAAAACTTACAGCCAGCAACAATGCTTCGATACTCTCCTTTCTTGCCGGCATGAACAGAGGTAATGCCATCAGGGCCGTCTCGAGATTGTCTCGGCACAGGTTACGGTATTCGAGCAGCTTTTCGGCCTGATGAGCCTCGTCCGCCCTTGTGGCCTTCTCTTGGAAGAGGTAGAACAGACCGGCATTGACAACGATGAAGGTCGCCAAGCTGTAATCTTCCGTAGCGAAGTATACCCTGCGACAGCAGTCGACAAAGTCATCTACCGCGATGAATGTGCACATCAATGTGAATGTTTCTGGCAGCTCATCTGTAAAGGAGAAATTTTTTTCTTCGAGTTAGCTACACCTTTCCTCACCAAGCAAAGCAGGTTCCATGTTTCCGTACTCTTGATGTCCCGGAGAATGCCCACCACCACCGGGCTCGGGGGCATAGGCAGCTCACGCGTGCCGCCCCTAGGCATCGGCTTCGCGTTAGGAAACCTCGAGTCCTGGTTAGTTCGCTTACGGTTCTGCATGCACACAATCTGCCGGAGGGACGACAGGGCCGACTCCATGCTTGGGCTGAGCGACGTCTGCGTCACGGCGTTTTCGAGGAACTCGCTGGCGAAGACGGTCTGGGCCGTCATGGAAGAGTTGCCCTCGAAGGCCGAGTCCATCTCGTCGTCGTTGTCACCATCGCCGTCAAGGGGTATCTCGCCCCGGTCGGGATCACCGACTATGTCGCTAATGATGGCCACCGGGGGTTCGCTGGAGGGTGAAACATTGTTGTTGTGATTGTTGTTGGCGCCGGCACCAGCGAGAGAGGATTCAGACGATGGGCTGCGGGATTGCGAGATGACCACTAGCTCACGAAGCATCTTTTCGATGCCGGTGAGCCGGGTTCCGAAGTGGTCAATCTTGCGCTCATATTGCGCGGAGATGAGAACTCGCTGTCGTTGTTCCTTGGGCTTCTGGCCTACTCCGGACGAGCTGCATGACCGGTTTGCTGTCCTACAATTTGAGCACGGTGACTCTTTGTCACAACGGATCTATGTAGTTAAGGGAAGGAAGGGCTTGGTTAGAAATCCCAGGACCAGTTGCACCATTGGTGAGAGTATTATGGCCTTGGACCTACCTACCTTGCGGAGCCGGCATTGATCGCACTGTTGTTAGATCGGCGTAAGTCAGTAAGACGCAGCTGCATTCGTGCATTCGATGTAGCATTGCTGGGTAGGAGATTCCCAAAGGGATGACATGGAAAAAGGGAATAAGATGTGCAGAAGTAAGATGCCTTGAGTTGGAAAGCCCAAAGCGTATGCGGGTGCGGGTCGAGTACGGGTCGGGCACCGCGGGCACCACACCGGGATCCGTAAGGCCAGACTCGGACCGGAGCGGGCCCCGTCATGCAGACTTGTAGGTCTTCGGCATGCCGGACGGGAAACGTGGGACTTTGCGGGATCCGAAACAGAAATGACTTACTGCTCTTTTTAGTCCTGCCCCCGGGCTGAGCCCAGCTGTGTTTCCCTCGGCCGCCTCCCTCTCGCCACTAGCCTCTCGTTCTGTGTCCATGTGTGTTGTATGGTTCCTTCAAGGTTGTGCTGATGCAAAGGACCGGGACGGTTGTAGTGGTGGTCCGTTACTGTACGGGTAGTGCAAACCGGAGTTTAGGTGGCCTGGGCTTGCGTCGCCAAGGAACTGATGTTCATATTAAACGCAGGCCAAAGCCAGTTGACACAAAACCTATCGCCCGAACCTCAAGGATGGGTGCGTGACAAAAGAACGACGGAAGAGATCTGGCGCAATGTGGGAAAAAAGGACGATATTAGCATTGACAACTTGACAACTAAGGCACCCGAGGCAGTGCAGACAGATGCCCTGCTGTTGTAGACTGCTGTGGCTCTGAGGGTATACACTACTTAGTAGAATACCTACAGTTGAGGTTATGTGGAGCCTCGTATTGTGCTGAAATGACAGGACTGCTGAGGCTGTGAGAAAGCAATGAGAAGCTGCTGTGAGACTTGCTGAGTCTTCCATTCGTCTCGACTTGCGACTATTCACCTAATGCTTGGCATCGCGGCCCGCGGATCCCGTCTCTGTCCGGGGACGTTGCCCCACTTTACTCGAACTACAGTGCTACACTTCAATCTCATCGATTCGAGACTGCTGCAACCTACTTGGACCTTCAACAACTCAACAACCTCCCCTCATCCGCCACGGTGCCGTGCTTTGATTCGTTGTCACTCGTCTTGGTTGTGCTGATCTCTTGGGTGACTGTCTATGGACTGCACGCGGATGTGGAGTTTGATCGGTCATCGCTGCCGTATTCACTATGATTCACCACGGCATGTTACCATAAGGTGTGCAAGGGGCCTTTCGGACGCCATGATATGGCTCGCTTCCATTGTGCGGAACGCTCTTTTCCTGGGCCTGAATGGACATTTCAATTGGCGGAAACGACCCTGCGCCTTGGCTATCTCGGCTTGATCCTTCTGCTTTTCTCTCTCCCCTGTAAATCGTTTGAGTTGGCGATCAACACCATGATGCTGCAAAACTCGACCACCAGCATGTGCCAAGGGACGGCAGGTTGATATCAAGTTGCCATCGATGAATGGATGCTTCTCGCCTGACTATATATATACCGGTCAGAGTCGTGTTCAGGTGTGACATAGCAAACAGACGGGTGTGGGTTTGGAGACAGAGAGCAATACGTCATCGCAGACGAACAAGATGGCCGTGGTCGAAGAATTACCTTCAAGCACCTCGGCGACGGACAATGGCAGAAAAGCAGGCAATGCCATCGTACCAATTCCCAACTGCGGCGCGGCTCAAAAGGAAGACGAGACCCCTCATGTATCAGACAGATGCGAAGATGGGAGCCTCAAGAGTTACTTTGTGAGTGATGCGTCCAAACAATCCAAGACATGTGTTGACACCTTTAAACTTTTCAGAGAATCTTCAGGTACACAGACCACATCGGTTGGTGGACACATGCAGCAGCCCTGACTTGCATGATAGCGTCTGGTGTTCTTCTTCCCTTGATGGACCTTGTCTTTGGCAAATTTGTCACAGTCTTCAACAATTTCATAGCCGGCAAAGCGACCCCCGCAGAGTTTCGTTCCAGCCTCAATAACTACACGTACGTTTCTATCCGTTGCGGTTTGACCCCTGAAACAGGGTGCTGAGAAAATCTTTGGACTTCCAGACTATACTTTGTCTATCTCTTCATCGCCAAACTTGTCCTCGTATACATCTGGACTGTAAGAATTCCTCCCATGTGGGATTTCATCTTGATCAGCCACTTACATACATCCCAAGACCCTTGCCTCCACCAACGCCATCAGGATCACACGGTCTCTTCGGATCGACTTCCTCAAACAAACAATACGCCAGGAAGTTGCCTTCTTCGACCTGCCCGAGGCCGGATCCATCTCCAGCCATCTTACGACCAACGCCAACCTCGTCAATCAGGGGATATCGGAGAAGCTGGGCCTCGCCATCCAAGCTATTGCAACCTTCTTCGCTGCCTTTGTTGTCGCCTTTGCGGTACAATGGAAGTTGACCCTCATCACCATCTGCATCGTGCCCGTCATCGTCATCGTAACCGGCATCTGCATGGGCATCGACGCGAAACAGGAAAACGAGATTATGATCATTCACTCCGGAGCAGCAAAGCTAGCCGAGGAGGTGTTTGCGAGTGTCAAAACTGCTCATGCCTTTTGGGCCTTCCCCAAGCTGTCCGGCAAATATGCAGCTATCCTTGATGAGGCCAAAGCGGTCGGTGCCCGGAAGAGTCCGAACTACGCCGTCTTGTTCTCCGTGGAATTCTTTTGCGTGTACGCTGGATATGGCCTCGCTTTCTGGCAGGGTATCAGGATGTATAAGGAGGGAGAGGTGTCTGAGCCGGGACAAATTGTCACTGTTATCTTTGCTGTGCTGCTGGCAGCCCAGGCACTCACTCAAATCGCTCCTCAATCGGTCGTCATTTCGAAGGCTGCCGCTGCCGCACATCAGATGTTTCAGGTCATCGACCGCAAGTCAAAGATCGACTCTTTGTCGGAGGAAGGCATCAAACCAGCTGAATGTCGAGGTGATATCGAACTCCAGGATGTCGTATTTGCTTACCCTTCGAGACCGAACATCAAAGTGTTGCAAAACTTCAGCCTTACGATTCCAGCAAACAAAACGACGGCAATCGTTGGATATAGCGGATCAGGCAAAAGTTCCATATTAGGCCTACTGGAGCGCTGGGGTTGTCCCGAAAGCGGTACTATCACACTGGATGGTCGAAAAATAGAAGAGTACAATCTTCAGTGGCTTCGAACCAAGGTCCGACTTGTTCAGCAGGTAAGCATGCAGGCTTGTTCCTTCACAAGCCCTTTCCCAGCTGACACCATCAATAGGAACCGGTCATGCTCGAAGGCACCGTCTTTCAGAATGTTGTGAATGGGTTAGCCGGAACATCCATGGCTGATCTGAGCGACGAAGAGAAGCAGCGGCTCGTTGAAGATGCGTGCCGCGCGGCGTATGCTCACGAATTCATAGAGAAACTACCAGAGGTATGTGACATCACCCTGCCTCGCCGATCATACCTAACTCTGTCAGGGCTATCAAACGCAAATCGGCCAGAGAGGCTCCATGTTGTCAGGGGGCCAAAAGCAAAGGCTCGCCATCGCCAGGAGCGTCATTGCGAACCCACAAATCCTCTTACTCGATGAAGCTACAAGTGCCCTCGACCCTAACGCTGAGCAGATTGTTCAGAAAGCACTCAACAACGTTGCTGTCGGGAGAACCATGATCGTCATTGCCCATAGACTCTCCACCATTCGAAATGCGGACAACATTGTTGTCATGTCCAACGGTCGTCTTATCGAGCAGGGTACCCATGACCAACTCGTTGCCCTGGGGGGCACCTATTCACACCTTGTTCGAATACAACGTCTCGGACAAGAACCTGACGATGATGACGAACCCCAAAAGGACACCAGAGCTGAAATTGGAGGAGCTGCGATAGCTAACACCACGTCGAACGTAGTTGAGACTGTTCCTGACGCGAGTGCCATGGAAGAAGGGGCTGCAAAGAAAGACGACATCAACCTCTTGAGATGCTTGTTCATCCTCATGCAAGAACAAAGAGTACTCTGGCCTGCCTTTTGCTGGGTGGGTATTTGCTGTCTCGCGGGAGGTAAGATCCATGGCATCCACCTTCTCATCGGAATTCACGAACACTGACAGCCAAAATCCAGGGGCTACATATCCCGCTCTTGCCATCATCTTCTCCCGAATAATGGACGCTTTCGCCCTTGAGGGTGACAAAATGGTTGAACGAGGCAACTTCTTTTCTCTCATGTTCTTTATCGTAGCCCTTGGCAACTTGGTTGCCTACGCGGTGCTCGGTTGGTTCTGCAACGTTATCGCCCAGGTTTGTCCCCATTGTCCTACCGTCGTCGTATTGATGAGGACTGATGTTTATCTCCAGCAAATGGTCCGCTTCTATCGGTACACAATCTTCGACTGCGTCGTCCGGCAGGACATGACCTTCTTCGACATGCCAGGTAACTCTCCAGGCGCTTTGGTGTCTCATTTATCCAAGGAACCGGAAAGTCTGCATGAGCTTCTCTCCATGAACATGGGCGTCATCGCAATCGTGGTGGTCAACTTGCTCTCAAGCTGCATTCTTGCCGTTGTGATTGGGTGGAAACTTGGGCTCACCCTCGTCTTTGGCGCTTTACCACCCCTTGTCTTTTCAGGATATCTGAGAATTCGCTTGGAGATCAAGCTCGATGATGATACTGCGGACAGGTTTGCGGATAGCACTGGCATTGCTTCTGAGGCTATCATGGCCATTCGAACTATCTCGTCACTGGCTATGGAACGGCAGATTCTTGACAGATATGAGAATAATCTGCGCTCTATTGCGGCAACGTCGGTCAAGAGTCTCACCTGGACGATGGTTTGGTACGCTCTGAGCCAATCGATCTCCTTCCTGTCGATGGCATTGGGTTTTTGGTAAATATTTTCATTTTTACTTGGCATGACAGGTTCAAGCCAGCTCACATCGTGGTTAGGTACGGCGGCCGATTGGTTTCATTTGGAGAGTACACCGTTACTCAATTCTACACAGTGTTCATCGCCGTCATTTTTTCCGGCGAAGCAGCGGCCACATTCTTTACTTACACAACAAGTGAGTCTCACCAATTGATGTCCACATTTTGTACCCGTCTAATTTTGGAATAGGCATTACCAAGGCGCAGCACGCCGCAAACTTCATCTTCCGGCTCAGGGACTCGGTTCGTTCCGAAAACAAGGACGATAACCCACCAGATGCCGAAAAACGTAGCAACGGCGCCGTTTCCATAGACTGCCAAGCTCTAGAATTCTCATACCCTCTCCGTCCCAGCGCTCGAGTCCTCAAAGGAGTCTCCATCAACGTATGTACAGCCCCAAACCTGATTATCTGGCCGAATTTTGTTTGCGTACTAACATTAGTGGCAACACATCAGATCCCACCGGGTCAGTTTGTCGCCTTGGTAGGGGCGTCCGGCTCGGGCAAAAGCAGCTTAATCTCTGTCTTTGAGCGATTCTATGATCCTTCCAGCGGCACCGTTTTCTTCGACGGCGAAGACTACCAAAAAATCCACCTCGGCCGCTACCGCGCCAACATTGCGCTAGTCCAGCAAGAGCCCGTTCTTTACCAGGGATCAATAAGAGAAAACATTGCCATGGGCGTTCTTGACGCGACTGTGTCGGACGAGCAAATCCTCGAGGCCTGTCGCCAGGCCAACATCGACTCCTTCATTGCCTCGTTGCCCGAAGGCCTAGCTACCCCCTGCGGATCTCAGGGCCTGCAGTTCTCTGGCGGGCAGAGGCAAAGAATCGCTATTGCGCGCGCGCTGGTTAGGAAGCCGAGATTGCTGTTGCTGGACGAAGCGACCAGTGCGTTGGATACGGAGTCGGAGCGGGTGGTGCAGGCTGCTTTGGATGCTGCTGCAAAGGGCGAAGGTGGAGCAGATGGAGATGGAATTGAGGGAAATGCAAAGGGGAGAAAGCGGACAACGGTGGCTGTGGCTCATCGGCTGTCAACTATAAAGGGCGCGGATAAGATCTTTGTGTTTTCGTACGGAAGGATTGCGGAGGCGGGGACGCATGAGGAGTTGTTGGGGATGAGGGGGATGTATTATGAGATGTGTTTGGGACAGTCTTTGGATAGATGAAGATGCCGTATGCTTGTCATGCATGTTATACATGTCTCTACATATATAACGAGCGACTTAAGATAGATTTTAGTTTCGAGTTCCGTCAAATTTCTTTTTCTTCGCCCGTCATCGGCCCACAATTCCCGGGCGTCTTGTATGTTTCGGGTCATCTCCGTCCGTGGACCGAAACAATGACAGACTTTGCGTAGTGTTTCCGCATTTGTGTAACCTCTACTTTCCCCCTTGATGCTACTGTCGCGTCCGATAATTCTTCCGAACGGATCGATTGCAATATGCCACCATTTAAGAACCAGTATGTGTTTCATCCTCCCTGTTTAACCGATTCCCCACACTCCAGGGGAGACGATGCCTTATTCGAGCGCGTGGCACATACCTGGCTTCTTTTTAACCGACCAGAAACGACATTAGGAGGTTTTCTTGGGAGGACGCCGTCGTTTCGCACGTGAAAGAGTCGCATTTTCCTGAGGCACGGTACCATTGTCGATTGGCACCTGGATCTCACAGCAGAACTCACCTTCGAATTGTATAAATAACCATACGATTACCCTCCAGCCATCGAGACGCTCTCCTCGCTTGACACCCATACCGTGACCAGCGTTTTGTGTGTGCTCAACCCTCAACCCTTCCATCCACCATGCGATTTTCGTCCACGGCATTGATCGCCAGCCTCGCTGCTGCGAGTGTTGATGCGCGGAGCGTGAATCCCTGCGATAAGCGGGCAACACCTACTGTTTACCTTGCCGGTGACAGCACTACGGCCAAGACCGGGGGTCTTCTCATGGGTAAGTTAGCCACCTAATCCAATTCTTTTTCCTGCTTTTCCAATTTTCAAAAGACCCAGCGTCCTAACAACCTCTTCTCCCCTGACACAGGATGGGGTGAATACCTTCCCCCCCTCCTCAACGGCATCACCGTCGTCAACAAAGCCGTCCCCGGCCGTTCCGCCCGGTCCTACACCAACGAAGGCCGCTTCACCGAGCTTGCCAACCTGGTCACCGCTGGCGACATCGTCGTCATCGAGTTCGGCCACAACGACGGCGGCTCTCCTAGGTCGGCCTCCGACAACGGCCGCTCCGACTGTCCCGGCACCGGCTCCGAAGTTTGTGTCTCAGGTAAAACGGGCGAAAAAGTTTACACGTTCAATCACTACGTCGAAACCGCCGCAAGGGCGATCATTGCCAAGGGCGCCTCCGTCATCTTTAGCTCCCAGACACCTAACAACCTGTGGGAGGGAGGCAGTTATGGCGGGTATGGAACCCCCGTGAGGTTCGTGGAGTATGCAAGCCTCGCGGCGAAGAATCTTGCGGGAACGGGGAAAGCCAGCTTCGTGGATCACTATCAGGCTGTGGCGAATATGTATTTGAAGCTGGGGAACGCGAAGACGAACAGCCTGTATCCCAGCGATCATACGCATACCAGCCCGGAGGGAGCGGATCTCGTGGCGAAGGCGTTTGCGCAGGCGGTCAAGTTGGCGTGGAACGGGACGACGCCGTTGAAGGGATATTTGAAGGCGGGGAATCCTACTGTCTTCTAAAGAATGAGAGGTGAGCACTAGAAAGCCTGGTTAATTGAAGTCGTCTTTAAGTTCTTTTAATTCATCTCCCTGCCGTTACACCAACGAAGCGGACCGTTCCGATGAACATGATGTGCATTTCACCATCGCTATCGACCATCATGGCAGAAATTGTGGACGCCAGTTGGGCGGGTGTGAATGTATCCTTGTCGACACCCTTGGCAACGCCAGCGGCCACCAGGCAAAGACTATGTTGGATTTGATCACCGTAAAAGGGCATAGAGACCATTGGATCACCATGGAACAGGGCCTCGTTGGCCGACGATGGCCCGGCATGGGTCACACACAGGGTGGTGGACGGATGATCCAAGACTGCCCTCTGGGGGGCGCATATCGGACGAGATAGATCTGGTCGTAGAGGCGATCTCACATGGAGGCATGCTCGCTGGTTAGGCAACGAAACTTGGGTACCGGGCTCGCCGGGAATCCAGAAATGGGGGGCCATGAGCCACGGCATCTACGGCCACATGGAGGCGAGCGGGATGCAGCAATGCTGAGCAACATCGCGAGCAGCTTCGACCTGATAGTCGGAAAAGATGAAGTCAGGGCGGCTGACGTGGGCGACGACGTGGAGCAGACGGCGCTAGACCTCGGGCCACCAAGAGTTGTAGAACTTTTCGCACTCAATCATCTCATGGTTGTCCCATCTGCTGAACTTGTCGTTAAGCTGCCGATCCTCGCTGGGTGTGACGGCACGGCCGACCAGGTGGACGGTTGAGACAAAAGGGTATGCCGCAACAAGGTCGGCACGCCCTCGAGAGTCGTGAACTCGATGACATGGCCTCGAGCGGCAAGAGTGCGGCAGATTTCCAGAATTGGAGCTGTTATTCGCCGTGGTTAGCTATCATATTGAGCAGGCAGCATGGAATGGAGGGAAAAGGTTTCCATGGCTGGAAGTTGTTTGGATGTTTGGGCCGAGATGCAAGAAGCTAAGGACTGGGCGACGAAGCGACTCGCCGATAACAAAGAAACAAAAAGCTGACAGGGGGATCTTTAGTGGCGCTGATCGGCCATGCCGTAGTGCCGAATAGGTGTCACCCTTTCTTTCCATTTTGTGGCCCAACTTCCCCAGGGCAGAAGCAGTGGAAGAACAGGAGAAGAATGACGGGAATGGAAGAAGCAACGTCGGAAACATGGAAGCATCCAATGTAGAGGTACCTAGAGGTAGACACCCCCCACCTAAACCATGCACTGCCCTGGAGCACTGAAGGGCTGAGCTAGGATCGGGCCGGTCAGTGGAGGCTTCCTGGGCCACGCGCTAAACTTACCCGAATTAGTGGATCCGCCAACCGTGACCACCACCAGAATCCTGCGAGGGGGGTGCGGATCAAACGAAGTGCGACGGAGCTATGGACGCTGTGCCGGTTAATGATGAGGTGTTGTTCGGGCGAGAAGTAATGTTCTGGGGCTATTCTTCCCGGGCCTCGATAGTCGGATAGACATTGAAGAACAGGAAGGGGAAAGAGGTGCCTGACCATATGGTTACCATCTGGGCTTATTCTAGCCGCCATTGGCTTCATGTAGGGTCCAGTAACCTACCTTTATGCTCTACCTACCTACCTACTAGTAGGCATGTACACGTTCAAGTACCCACACTGCCTACCTAGGTAAGTTACACTCCTCCCTATCAAAGTAAGTATACTCAGTAGGTAGCTCACATGTATATTGATGTTCCACTCGCTCACACATTGCTAAGCTCATATGTAATAGTCGTAATTTAAGAATTCATACCCCCTACTACGTCGTGGCCGCCCTTCCGGTATCTATGTACGGGTATCATGGAAAGGTACGTACCGGGCTGTCCATCCCTTGCAAGAACGCTGCTTATTCGCTATCTTCTCCTTGGATCGTTGTGTGTCTGGACCCAAGCCACTTACAGCACTACTGGTCTTGGGGCGCTGTTTGCCTAGGTAGACGGGAGGTAGAGGCATTTCCTGCTGATGTTCCTGACTGGAATGAGTTCCTTCCGTCGTTTTGACATCAGACGCCGGCGTTTTCTCCAACGGTTCAATCTCATAGCTCATACCGTACACATTACATACACTCACTCGACCTGTTCACTACCAATTTCTCACCATGCTCTCCAAAGGCGATCCATCAAACCGGCTGGATTCGAAAGCACCGCTGCAGAACTCAGCACCAACAGTAACGTCGTCACCTTCTATCCATGAACACAACCTCGACGGTGTCAGTCCTGGGTGCGAGCAGCCGCGCGAGGGCCCCTTCATGTCCGGGTGGAGAAAACACGTCTTGACTTTTGGCATGTGGATAGCTCTCTTCCTGTCGACACTCGAGACTACCATCGTGAGCACCTCGCTCGTGTCCATCACGAACACGCTCAACGGCTTTAACCTACGCGATTGGGTTGTCACCGCCTACCTCATCACATATACGGGCTTTCTGGTTATATATGCCAAACTCGGCGATGTCTTCGGGCGAAAGACCATGTACCTCCTTGGTCTCGGCATCTTCATCATTTTCTCATGTCTTTGTGGTGCCTCCACCAATATCGTCGAACTGCAAGTTGTCACCGCCCGGGCCCCCTTTCCAAGCTAGAGGTAGTGGCTGACTTGCTGACCGCCGCCACCACTATAAAATAGTATCATCTTCAGGGCCTTTCAAGGGATGGGTGCTTCCGGTATATATTGCATGACCATCGTGATAGCGCCGACTCTGGTTCCCAAGGCCGAGTTTGGCAGATACATCGCCATCGTCTCAACCGTTTTCGCACTTGCAAGCATTCTCGGACCCCTCTTGGGTGGTGTAGTGAGCGCAAACGGCAGCTGGCGCTGGGTGTTCTTTCTCAAGTATGAGCTTCTCATCTCCTTCGGTTTCGAGACAACAATGTGTCTTTGCGTGTGCCCGGCGCTAACCAACGGAAAATCATCTCACGAGTTTCAGTGGCCCAGCCGGAGGTCTAGCATTTTTTCTTCTGGCATGGCTCCTCCCAGGTTCCGATAAAAACAACCAAAACCCACAGCAACCTCTTCTTGCCTTGCTGCGCAGCAAGGTTACTTCCTCTAACCTGAGCAGGGTCGACTTCGCTGGCGCAGTCCTCCTTCTCGCGTCGTCTATGCTCTTAGTGTTTTCGCTCGAGAGTGGCGGAACAAGGTATCCCTGGAGCAGCCCAACCGTCATATCGACACTTGTTCTTTCCTTCGTAACAGGCGCCCTCTTTTTCATCTGGGAACGGTCGAAATGGGTCAAGGAGCCGGTCTTCTCGCCCCGTTTGCTCAAAGGTCGGTTGATGCCGGCCATGCTCGCGTATGTTGTGCCACTTTTTGCTTTTACTCATCGGCACCTCCTTCTCTACACTGACTGATTGATCACTCACTTACTCTCTCTTGCCTTTTGGCAAACAGTTCCTCTTTCTTCATCGGCTTCCCCTTCACAGCTATCGTCGTCAACATCCCCCAAAGTCTGCAAGCCGTTTACGGATATTCTCCCCAAAAAGCCGGAATTGCTCTTCTGCCACTGCTCCTCTTGTCGCCTGTAGCGACCGCCGTGTCTGGGTATCTGACATCTAGCCGGAACATTCCGCCGGTCTATGTCATTCTTGTGGGGTCGGTTTTCCAGCTCATTGGCGTAGGCCTGACCTGCTTGCTTCCGACCCTGCCCATTAAGGGCGCAGACGACGCTCATGTTCCCGCGAGCCAGTACGGCTTTGAAGCGATCATGGGCATTGGCTTTGGCTCGACTCTGAGTACGATCTTGACATTGGCGCCTTTGGTGGTGGATTCTACGGATCTTCGTAAGTTCTCTCTTGTCTCCCCCATTTACATTCGTACACCAGGGTGGCTCTCTGCCCGTTGATTAATCGTGGCGGTAACTGACCTCAAACGTGTAATCACACACAGCCGTAATGATGGGTGCTCTCACCCAAGTCCGTGTCCTCGGGGGAACAATTTCCCTCGCAGTTTGGTACGTTTCCATTCCAGCTCCACACTACTTACACCATTCTTCGCACTTCGTTACATTCCACCACGACATGTAAACCTAGGCGTCCTAACTGAAACACAATTCTTTAACTGCACAGCTCAACCCTACTCAACAACCACGTCGAAAGCAGGCTCCCGAGTCTTTTGGATCCTTCACGCGTCACGGAGATATCCGAATCCCTTTCTGCGATCCAAAACCTCCCATCAGAAGAGCAGATTGCTGTCAGGAGTATCTATGCAGAAGGATATAACAAGCAAAACATATTGCTGACTGCTTTCTCTGGCATTGCGTTTATCTCTTGCTTGTTGCTGTGGGAGAGACCTCCTAGAAGACCAACGTCCACACCTGCGGAAGTAGCTTCCAAGTCCTAGTTAGCCAAGTTTGAATGGACGATGAAGGCGGCGAGGCGGCGAGGCGGCGAGATAACAACAGTCAGATTTGCGACGGTGACGAGGATGTTGTTGTAAAGTGCAGCGTGTCAAGCATAACTCATTGTTGAACATCGGACATACTCAACTCATACAACCAAACGCTATGTTATGTTACACAGATTGTCTTCCATTTACCAACCCAAAATACAGGCAAGCCGCATGTGGTCTTTGAAATTTCTGTAACCGCATCTAAAATTGGGACAAGCAGCAGCCGCAGTCGTTGCTTCAGATAACCTCCACCTTGACATACACTGCGGCGGGCTGCGCAACACCCTTTGCCGACCTTCCATCCCACTCAACGATTCTGGCAACGGCAAGAACTTGAAGCTGAGCCATTGTGATTCATATGGCCCGACGACACTATGCGAATGAGTTACTCCCCAAAGCAATTGGGACAAAGTCTGGCAAGCGTGTACCACAAGAATTTCACACTGAAGCTGAGGCACCCACCAGCTTGATGTCAGAAAAGGTGACAGAGCTGGGTTACTGTGTGTCTAAGGGGGGGGGGGGGGGGTATAAATTCGTGCGCTTATTACCGTATGCAACCAACCACATCCGACGATGCATCCTGGAATTTGTAGTAGTGCTTACTTTACGTAGCATTCTAGTAAACCTATAATCGCTCTGTCCGACATGATCGTTCGCAAGTGCAAATGATTTTGAGGACCGCATGCAGTACATGTATGAATCGCTACCTGAGTACGAAATTACATTCCACTACTCATAAGGGAGAATCAATCACATGGCTTATTTCCTACATAAGTACTTGCATTGGCGCATTGTTTCAACAGCTTACAATGGGCCGCTGGTCTAGTGGTATGATTCTCGCTTAGGGTTCAATCCTGAGCATTCTTGCGAGAGGTCCCGGGTTCAATCCCCGGGTGGCCCCATTTCTTTTGCAATTTTTTTTGGTCTCTGCATATTTCACATAATGCTTCTTTTGTTGTCTTTCTTCATTTTTTTCTCGTTGCTCCCTATATCTCATGTTCAGTCTGTATCCCTCGTAATGTTAAAGCTTCGGGTGTCCCAACGACAAGTCTCGGGCTCCCACGACATTCCGTCATCGCCGAAAAAACTGGATGACAAAATATACTATGTACAGCAAGAACACACACATATCAATCAAGACAACACCGACTTGGATCTGCATAGATTGAAGTCTGTGTTCTCATTTTCTTTATATGCTAGTTACCTACTACCGCTAACTGGCTCTGTTATCCAGCCACTTTTATGCTCTCTTTGCTATGGAACAGAGATGATGTTCCAGTCTCGCTACTGAAATATTCCCTAGCCTGCCTACGAGATACTGGACTGTTGTAATTGTCTTTTGGGCCTGTTCATGCCAAACTGCAGTCGAAGTGACTCATTGACCTAGATTTATCCGAAGAGGAGGTCCTCGGGTAGGTACGGGAGAATTGATGTGGAATGATAATGTTGTTCGATTAGTAGCCACTGGCAGGTGCTGCTTCATTGTACTCCTGCCTCGTCGTTGGTTTTGGCGTCAACCATGCAGCTCCAAAAAGGGGCAGCTGCGATGATTGTAAACAAAAAGCGCACGGCCCAAGCGAGAGTCCCATCGACTAGGTACTGTACTGCGTAAGAAGCCCCAGATAAGGTCAGTTGGGAGATAAGGAGGGCGGGGCAGAAGGTCCGCTCCTAATGAGTAAATCTCATACCGGGCGTCCGCCACAGTGAGTGTTATAGCATCCGAAGGAGTGTCGTGCACCAAGTTGCCCGGTGAAAGACTCCGGTTGCTAGCGGCATCCATCCACCCACGGCGAAGTAGCCTCCGCCGCCTCCATGGCAACCCCCACCTGCCCCGTCCCGCCTTAGGTTGGGCCAGTTCCCGGCTTCCCGCAACTCGATTCGCTTGCTGCTTGTGCCCCCAAGTTCCAACTGTGCTCTCTGGACGCTTCTCCCGTCCTTCTTTTCACGATTCCGTTACGTTACGGTAGTATTCGAGTCCAGTGTGGTTTACATCAGCCCAACCGTCATTGTTGCTACTCCTACCTTCTGTCCCAACTAGTATCTACGGTTTCACTTTCCGCACGTACCTCTTCCCTAGCAAGTGGAAACGTTCGTTCCGGACTCATCCTGCCCTCCAGCTGCTACCCATTTTGAGTGTCGCCTTCGAAGCAATTCCAGAAAGCGACTCTGCCGCCAGCCAATCGCCCAAGATGATGTCCGCACAGCTCCAACAGCAGCAGCAAAAGCAACAACAAGATCAGCAGCAGAAACAACAGAAACAACAGAATCAACCGCAACACCAACTTTCCCAACAACAGCTTCATCAAAGCCTACCGTCTCGGACCGGTAGTGGTTCCGTGTCTGCCAATGCTTCGATAGCACCGGGCGCAGCAGGGTCGCAAATTCCCGGGGCTCCTGCCGCCTCCAACACACAGCAGCCGGCCTCTTTTGGACAGCTTCGGAATCGTGCTGCCGAGAGTCAAAGTCCTTATGTGCGCGTACATGCCAAAACACCTGTTGCCTGGCAGCTGCTTAATGCCGATACCCTGAAGCGCGCCCAGGCTGAAAACAAGCCCATCTTTATGCATATTGGCTTCTTAGCCGACCATCGTATGTTCTTGTCTCTTGTTCCCGCTGGCCTTCCTTTGCCACCTCATCTGGCGGCTCTGACTGCGGATTTTTGCTCACCATATCATCTACCCAGACTGTCGCCTTACAACTCAAGATTCTTTCTCCAACAATGCCGTTGCCGCCTTCCTGAACTCGTCCTTCATCCCCGTCATTATCGACCGCGATGAGCGTCCCGACCTCGACACCATCTACCAGAACTATAGCGAAGCTGTGAACGCGACCGGCGGTTGGCCTCTCAACCTTTTCCTCACCCCCGACCTCTATCCCATCTTTGGCGGTACCTACTGGCCCGGTCCCGGAACCGAGCACAGCCTTGCTGCTGCCCGTGGGGGTGCCAGCGGCGTCGGTGGCGTTGCAGCGACCCCCGAGGCTTCCAGTATCAACGGTGGTGGTGAAGAATCCTACAACGATTTCCTTGCCATAGCAAAGAAGATCCACAAGTTCTGGGTGGAGCAGGAGGAGCGATGCCGTCGTGAGGCGTTTGAGATGCTTCATAAGCTGCAGGACTTCGCGCAGGAGGGCACATTTAGCGGCACACCCGCCGAACCAGTGCCCGTGGTAGCTCCCGTGGCCGCAGCCGACGTAGAGGCGGGCGCTGACCTGGACTTGGACCAGCTTGATGAAGCTTTGGACAGGATCTTTAAGATGTTTGACCCGGTGGACTGCGGCTTCGGAACACCAAAGTTCCCCAACCCGGCCCGGCTTTCGTTCTTGCTTCGGCTGGCGCAGTTTCCCAGAGAGGTGAGAGACGTAGTCGGTGACAAGGAAGTCGAGAATGCCGCTTCCATGGCACGGAGCACCTTGCGTCGTATTCGCGATGGTGGATTGAGGGACCATGTCGGCGCGGGCTTCATGCGATTTAGCGTAACTAGCGACTGGAGCATGCCGCATTTTGAGAAGATGGTCGGAGAGAACGCACTTCTTCTGGGCGTATACCTTGACGCCTGGCTCGGTCGCGTTCAATCATCTGCCGCCGAGACCCGGCTTTCTTTGGAGGACGAATTTGCCGACGTAGTGATCGATCTCGCCGATTACCTCACAAGCCCGCTGATTCAGTTCTCCGGGGGCGGCTTCGTTACAAGTGAGGCAGCAGACTCTTTCTATCGCAAGGGCGACCGGCACATGCGTGAAGGCGCTTACTATCTCTGGACGCGCCGCGAGTTTGATGACGTGGTCGGACCCGCTGGGTCTGCCGAAGTGGCAGCAGCGTACTGGAACGTCCTCGAGGATGGGAACATCCCCCGCGACCAGGATCCTCATGACGAGTTCATTAACCAGAACGTACTGTGCTCCGTCTGGGGTAAAGATACCCAGGCGCTGTCCAAGCAGTTCGGCATCCCTGTGAATGATGTAAAGAAAATAATTGCAAAGGCACGGGAACGGCTGAGGGCACACAGAGAACAGGAGAGACCCAGGCCTGCGAGAGATGAGAAGGTGGTGGTTGGTGTTAACGGAATGGTGATCTCGGCGCTCGCGAGAACAGCTGCGGTGGTGAGAGAGCTAGATAAGACAAAGAGCCAGAAATATTTGGAGGCGGCGCAGCAGGCCGCAGCCTTTATCAAGGAGAACTTGTGGGTCCAGGACGGTACACAGAGCAGAAAGGTGCTGAAGAGGTTCTGGTTCAACCAGCCGAGCGACACAAGGGCGTTTGCGGATGATTATGCATTCTTGATTGAGGGCTTGCTTGACTTGTACGAGGCGACTCTGGAGGTTAAGTGGCTTGTTTGGGCGAAGGAGCTGCAAGGTACGCACCGAATGTTCCTCAACCTCTTCATTTCCCAACGGTGAGATACTGACATCTTCTTAGATGTGCAAAGTGAACTCTTCTACGATACACCGGTTGTCGGCAGCACTCCCTCCCTCCGCCATTCATATACGGGCGGCTTTTACTCAACCGAGGAAGCGACTCTCAGTCACACCATCCTTCGCCTTAAGAGTGGCATGGATAAGTCCCAGCCGTCAACCAACGCCGTGTCCGCCTCGAATCTTTTCCGTCTCGGTACCATCCTCGATGAGAAACCCTTCATTCGTCAGGCTATTGAAACAATCAATGCCTTCGAGGCAGAGATTCTGCAGTATCCCTGGCTGTTTGTCAGTCTCTTGGCCGGCGTTGTGACTTTGAGGTTGGGTGTCAGGGAGACGCGTGTCAAAGTCGAGCAGACGGCTTCTTTGAGGCAATATTGGAAGACGCCCAAGGCTGGGGCGAACGCTCTGTTGCTTGGGGCGGATACGCGCGGGTAAACGTGTGGAATAGAGTGGCTACTGCCGAAGGAAGGAGGAGAATTTTTGTCACGGCCCTGCGCGCTCAGATTTCTTGAAGTTTTGGAAGAATTATTGATCCTTATGGAAATAGTTGCATAGTGAGCGGATTTCGCAATGGAATTGATACCATCTATCCGATTGTCACGGTAATGGATGTTTGACTGTCGAAGCCTTTGGATCAAACCGAGTCTGTGATAACATTACTTGCCAACACCTGTTAGAGCCTTGCGTTGCCATCTGGTATTCCTGGGCTCTCATCCCTTCAGGGCTTGTCACCCCAAGCTATAAACCGTGGCCATCCATCCAAATATAGGTTGGCTTCCTCCTCCTCCTCCTCCCCTTCTTCTTCTTCATCGATATCATATTAATGTTGTCAAGTCATACGGTGCGCCAGTCCTTAGTCTAGGTGCTGTCACAGAACCTCGACCAGTTTACCACTATCGATCGAGTAAGGGTTCAACACAGCGACCTACCATGACCTTGAGTTTGACTTCCTATCCCACCCCTGTTGACATCTCGCAACCGCTTTTTCAATTCTTCCTTTTTCTTTTTTTTTCTTCTTTTTTTTCTTCTTCTTATCACCGAATTGTCCAAAGAAGAATTTCGATCACTGCATCATCTCTTTGAATTTCCAGATATCACTATCGACAAAAGGCCCTGTAATGCCAAACTTCGGTGTTTGTGTCTTTCTCCTCTGACTCAACAGTGGCTTAGATTTCGAAATCATCGTACACTGGGAACATCTTCCGAATATGAAAGTGTCCGCTCACCTCGAAGATTTACGGAACGCACTTGCCCCAACATGACTGGCAGTTAATGAGGTCAGAGCAGTTGCGCACTGGGGGGTGGGGGGAACAACGCGGGATATCCAGCTCTTTCCAGTTTTTATCACACAATATGCCAACAGCCACGCGTCAGAAAATATGTCGCCAAGTCCCTCTTGATCTGAGACGCGAGTCCTTGATACATCCTATCTCACCGGCCCGCGACAGGAGATGTTTGGCATCGGGAGTTCAGTGACTGACACTGGATGGCATCATCCACAGCACGTCTGGGTGCCATGCGTGGTGGTCTTTTCCCCTGATATCGTCAAACCAAACCACAAACCCGACTAGAAAAGACCTCGCTTCTTAAGGCTGGAATGACACTGCTAATTCCCATTCCTTTGTGAATCATGGCTGGGTACCTGTTTGGGAAGTCAAGCCTCTGCGGTCATGATTCCTCAAAGTAGTCGTACTTCTCTGCTGAGGTCCTCTGAAGGAAGGCGCCAGCTGGAGTAGATGCAAAGCTGTCATTGACCGAGAAATCAGGTACATTTCTTTTGATGACTTTGGGTTCTCTCAGGATTATTCCCCATAACATCGAACTCGGTCTTGTTCGCCGTCATCAACATACTCTCAAGTCATTTCGTTCGACAATCGTTTGATTGTTAGTATACACAACGCCTAGTTGTCAGAGTCACCATTTATCAAGAATACATTTCAACGACCCCTAGCGAATCAGCAAATCACAAGCATTGCCAACAAACGTCCCCTTTGTTTACCACCGAGATGTACGCAATACTGAAGCATATCAGTCGAAAGCTCGCCATGCTCAGTGTGAAGCTCGCCATCATACGCAAGGATGAGTTCGTCTTTCTTTCGACATTGGTTCCCTTGTATATACCCCCCTTTTGAAATTGGACTGGGTCATTGCTCCATTCCGACGCTTTGAATTCTTGGAGCACGGATTTAGCGATGTTCGTAAGAGTTTAAGCTATATTAGTCGATGGGATAGAGAGCTGGCTAAGTTGGAGCTGTTGCTAGCGAAGGTGGAGTTGACAGTCCAAACAATTATGGACATGCGCAACAGAGTTCCCAAGGCGAGTGATCCCAAACCCTGTATCATCACCTATTCCCTTCCTCACCCCTACCTACCGACCTAAGCAGCAAGAAGGAAAGATCCTCTCTAACTTGGACACGTCATTTGGTTCGGCTCGAAATCAACAGCACGAAGGTTTTGCCGATGGAGGTGAGGCCGCTCCAAGCATCGTCGAAATACCCTTTATACACCTCAACCATCGTATAAACATGTGTAATGCTCTGGGGCTTCCCTGGGGCGAGTCCACACCCAAGCAGCCCGACAATGTGGACCTCAAATTTGCCCCCACCTACGAGAAGCCTGTCTCCGCGAAGTATGTACCTCCATTTCGCCGACAAAACGATAGAATCATTAAATAGCTGTTGGGAATGAAGTGTTCGAGTTTGTCGGGATGGGAGTAGCGGTGTTTGGGAATTTGGGATATACAGTAAGTACCCTGAACTAGGGGCGGATGGAAGACACCCTTCATAGTGCATGAAGAGCAGTTAGTCCAGAATTGTCAAAAGTTAGGGCGTACCGCAAAGACTCGGGGCATAGCTTTTCAACTTCCAAGAAAATCAAGCAGGGTCTGCAAGCACATTGCAACATTTATACCCACCAAAATTTCTACGCAAGATGGTAATTCTGAATGTCCCTACCCTCCAGCTCCCTTGAAGAAACAGTTGGGAAAAGGAAGAGCTCCAGAGGAATCAAATTTACAGAGCCTTAGAATAGCAACACGTCTCCCCCGCTCTTTTTTGAGGGCATAAAATCCACAGAATCGGGCATATGTATGTCTGATTATGCCTGATTTCCCTGGAAGTTGAAAAGCTGTACCCCAAGTCTTTGTGGTATATTTGTCTATGCATGGAGTGACCATGGTACCGTATAATTTCGGGGCGTTCGTTTTTAGCTTCCAGGGAAACCAGGCATGAACTGTAAGTATACCGCAATATTCATGTCAGTCAGAAATTGTATGCTTACAGATTCCGCATGGTTTCCTTGGAAGCTAGAAGCGAACGCCCAGAAATTATACGCTAGGTTGCTGGGCGAGAGGACTTGGTTGCATGTACATTTGAGACGGGTGCAGGTGGTCTTTTCCACCAAGCCCATCCACATTGAGACAGGAAGGAACCCATTTTTCACTACTGGACTGTGACAGTAGCGAATCCCTTGTGTCACAGTTCCGAAGTCATTTAACCGCGGTTGTAGTTTTCTAAATTAAGAGTTCGCGCTTGCTGAGCTCCTCGAAGAGAAAGCGCCAGATGTGAAGTAGACAGATAGCTGTCAGAAAATGAGAAAGCACTTTTCCCCTGATGTTGACAATCGTGATAAATGCTCCCGTCACCCTAGGTTCGGTCTTCAAGCCATCAACAATGACATGTTCAACAGTTGGTGTTTGCTCCGGTTACTGTATATCAACAGTCCTCTTATTCAAACAGTCATTATCAACAGTCATCACGATCGACACACCTATCATCACGACCACCATTGACCAAGACCGCCTCGTCCCAACCAACGGGTTCACCGATTAAACATCCCGTCCTCAGCGTCCATCAATCGCCTGCTCTAAATCACCTCGCACACCAAGATGAGTGCCACCATGGATAGGTACATCTGCAAGGCTTCCCTGTTGACAAACAAGGTCGACATCCTATTGAACAAGGACATTCTTACGGCAATGCTCCCCGTCGAAATGACGTTGAGAATAGATAACGTCATAGCTCATTTCCGAATCTTTCAGAGTGTCTTGCCAGAAAAACTCAGCGTGGCTCGCCGGGATTATTTCGCCCAAGGGGCTATGAAGTATTCCACCAATGAGTGGATTAAGGTTGGGCTTTTGCTGGATGAGATTGAGATGACTCGTAAGTGGCCGCCATCTGCCTATACAGTATACACATACCTATTTTCGGGGGAGAGGGGGGGAGTCTATAACTGGACTAGGCTTGTAAACTATGAATGATAACTCTTTTCTCCCATGATTATAGTCAACAGACTTGTTGAAGTCGGCGGCAAACTTGGACGGGTGAGTGATCAGATCCCAGCCCCTCGTATGCCTGACCCCTACCATCCGTTCAAGTCGCTACCTACCTACCTACCTTGCCCATCTAAATAGACAGAAGATCTCTCGCTAATTCAGGATATTCGGTTCATTCTCAAATAATAGGGAGAAGACGTGCATAATGAGACGTTCGATGGCATAGAGACGAACTTTATTCAGGTCATGGGTTGCATGAATATGATGTATGGTCTGAATCTTCCCTAAGGTTCGATCAATCAGCAATAAAAGGGGGGGTTTTCTGGCACATTTGGGAGGGAAAGAATGGTAGCACGAGACAGGTACATATGGGGTACATATGGTACAGGACGACATAGCGGTGGGTGTTTTGAAATTTGGGATACATCATGATGTGACGAAAACGTGGAAATGGGAACGTTGTTACAGTAATATGGGCTCCTAGTACTCGTGCCAAAGATCAGTTGAGTCAGATCAAGCAAGATCGGTTGACGCGGTAATGGATAGATGGAGGATGCAAATGAGGAAGATCGTTGGCGAGGCAAAGAACGCTAGTTAACCTGTGTCGTCAACGCATTAAAGCAATATTGAACAGATCATAATGTGGTAGCTGAAGAAGAAATGCTGTCAAGCTGGGTTTAGGCCGCACTGCCATGTGCCCTGAGGAGAGAGGGGGTCAATGAATTGAGGCGATGCAGGAAACCGTTGCTGTGATGGGTGAGGACTTCTTGGACTATACAGATCTTGAATTCGATTCTGATTTTTCTCCCCTCTGCAAGTTGAATATTGACAAGGCAAAATGAATGAGGAAATGTGGCAACGTCTTTGGTATTCGACAAAGCTGTTCCCGCCACAACTGCACTCTTTTACCCGACGTTGACTCATTCTCTTGGTTTCAGAGCTGTTGGGTGTAGATGTGGTGTGGATGTGGATCTGATGTGACGGGAGGATACAACTGACTCTGTAATTCACATGTCCGTTAGGATCATTTATTTTAAAGCTTCACTAAAAGCGCCGCAGATTAGGACCGCAACGCCTTTCATAAACGTAGAATTTTTTTTTTTCATTGTTAGTAGAAGCGCGGAAGTGGCGAATTGGCGTTGTTAGTTCCGGACAGTTGGTAGCGTTGACGAGCCGTTGGTGTCGAAGGAATGCTCCTCCTTTGATCATTAGCGAAACGAATGACTTCTCGACAAGACAACAAGATTGAATTCACTCCGCAGTGGTCAATCTACCTCTCGGAATTGTGTAGCGGTGGTAAATCTATTTGGAAGTATATCGATTGGTTCTGTTATACCTCTGGATCGTCACTGCGGATTTGTTTGTACGCAATGTGCATAGTATGCGGCTACCTAAGCGCCGTTCATGCGTGGCTCCAACGCGGACGGGAAGCCCATTTGCAGGCATCGTCATCTTTTTGAATGTGGTAAGTCGGTTGTGAATATTTGGTGAGCAGTATGGCTTCTTGTGATCGCGGCTCGTTGGACACTTCACGATTCAGAATGGAACTTGAGAAAAGCAGGGAAGTCATAGCTACCTCTAGAAAAAGGGATGTTGCGGGAGACCGGATATAATCTCAATGGATGCCTCTCATTTTCCTAGTTCATCTTGCGTCATAACAATTTCAAGCTGTGATCATTCTATTGTAGTCCCCACAACACAAACAGCCCATTTGCATCTCACTTCAACGTGGAAGGTCGCTGCTGGTAAATCTATCACTCGGATCGATTTCCAGGCTTTTATCATATATTTGACTTGTTACTAACCAGAGCACCTTGGCGTTAATTATCCTCGCTGCCTGTAAGTGTACCCTCCAATTCTGCATCAATCAGCAAATCTTCAGTCTTAGGTGTGTATGCCATAGCTAAGGTAACTACCATAATGGTTAAGTGCGGACGGCGTCTTGCCTAGATGGGGAGTCCCGTTATCTGGCTCAGATGCAGGGTCTGTCCTGATGTTCAAAATTCCTACTTAGCTGGGATTCTCGGCACCAAGGCCGAATTCTTTCCATACTCTCCGCCATCTTGACTATGTCGAAGTGACGACCTGAGGGGTCTTTCCCAGGACGGCAAGACCCTCCTATAATAGAAGAATTGGCCAATCTCTTTGGAAAAATGAAAAAAATTGAAAATAAAAAGAAAAATAAAACTAAAAAGAAAAAGGAAACAAAGAGAGAGAAAGAGACAGTGGATCACTGGGTACCTATCGTTTTTGCTCTTATGCTAGGTCGCGACTCGCCAGTCCGATCCCACCTATGCGACGGTTATTTCGGTCGCGCAAAAAGTTTCGTGATAGCTTCAAAGTCATACCGCACGATCACCCATCCAGAGCGTAACCAATTGACCAAGCTTGTTCATGCTGACCAAAATCATGTGTAAAATAATGAAGAGTGCTGTTGTTGTTCGCGCCGGATACTACATCCCGTCTTCCCCTTCAGTCATTGACGGGCCGTCTCAGGCCCTCGACTATGTGAAATTTCATCCAACTTCACACCATATAAAGCGAAAGCACAGCACATAATGAGCTACCAACATAGGATGAAGAGCCCCACGACAACATTCCCACCGGCGATAGGACTGGTATTAGCAGCAGCCTTTGCCCACTTCGAAGCTGAAATGCGCAATTGAAAATGGGTGTTCAGGATGATGAGAAGATCTTGAAAATTGTAATACCACGAAGCGTCAAGGATTTCTACACCAGCCATGGCATCGTTTGAAATCCAACTTTCATCCTCTCAGGATCAAAAGCAGTTACCTGATGATCTGTATGGTGGTTTGCTGGTCGTAGATACGCTCGAAGTTTTTCACACAAACCGCCGTGCTTGAGATCAGAGTGAGTTGATGAACCTTTGCCCAAGGGCTCTGAGGTGGGAGAGAAAGTGATGGCTATCATCACTAATGGTAGGTTACACCGATTTAGACACAATCACATGGGGGTGGGTTGAGGAGGCTGGTGACTGTCATAGGTGTCTTCAGCGTACTTGCGAACGTCTCGCTCACAGAACGACGACACTCGACCTGTCTAAAACTCATCGAGAAGCCTCGAGGCACATATCAAGGAAATCACTCTTTGAGGTTTTGGAGGTAGTCAAAGCGACGGCGGCGATTCAAGATGGTCGAGTTGACGGATTATTCAAGACTATAGGGTATATATATGTATGCAGTCAGGCAGCTTCACCATCGGCAAAATGAATCAGGGTGGTGGATGGCTTGGACTGGAGGCTTGGGCGTTGGGACACTAGGACACTGGGATGCTGGTCGTCAAGTGACCAGCTGAACAAGTTGTTTTAGGGTTTGCTACTCTCAGCGTTGTCTCGTTCGCACCTCTGTGATGCTATGTCTGACCTACCCGCTACTAAACGGCTGCTGTACTTGCGATTTTATATACTGTAACAAGATATATGGACTGAATACATGTTTCTACTATTGTTCTGTGCGTCAATTGGTATCGTACATTTTTAGGATGTGTCTACATCATTTTAGCCATAGGACAAGATCCGTCAGCGACTGGAGTGTAACATCATTTACGATGGTATGGGCTCGGCTTGTATGAAAGTTTACGACGCTCAAGCATCAATGTGCCTTATTCAGGAGCTAAGAATGCTCACAACCTTTCAAAACTGTTGCCTTGGAATGTTATGTCGCGCATGATGGGGAAGAGGAACCATGGGACACGAGGCAACAAGCAAACCGGTCATTGAGAAGAAAGCGGCAGTAGATGGGTATTACTAGGGATGGAATGATGTTAGGAGCTCATGACTGCCGGCTCCTGTTCATAAGGCCAGTGAAGAATGCTTGCAGGTTCTCGGTGTCCATCTGGGGAGTCTCCTCCACAGTCTCGTCCTCGGGGCTAAGAGGTTCAGGCGAGGTGCCGAAGGCTTGGCGTTCCTGAGCAGAGAGCATGTTAGCAGGTGCACATGAATCAATGACAAAGATCGTAGATCATGGTGGGCTAGCACAAGACGAAAACCTTACCTTAAGTCGCTGGAGCATGTCGTCGGCATCCACCTGAATGCCTCCCATGTTGAACTGCACCGGGCCAATATGCTCCAAGACCTTGGCCTCGGCTTGCTGTTTGAGGTGGTCGTCCTCCGCCGTCAACGAGTCCGACGTCGTTTTCCTGGCGCTCTTTATCCTGGCCAGATGGCCGGTTGGCTCCTCGTTCTTTTGCTTGTATACATCTAACAACTTCAGCTGCTTTTCCAAGAACTGTTGTGTCTCTGTTGTCTGCACTTCCAACTTGGTCGAGTGACTGCTCGAACCGGCAATATGGAGCGCGTCCATGGTTGGATCTTGTACAGAAGCCTCGTACAATGCAACAGAGGATCCATCGGGCTCTGTTGGCTCTTCGTACTCATCCTCGTCAAGTTCATGCTCTTCATCACCAGTCTCGGTGTCGTTTGTCTCGCCTTGTTGTTCATCGTCACCATTGGCGACGCGTTGGGGTTGCCTTGGCCACGGTATGCTTAGATCCGCTGTCCATCCGGAGCTGACCGCCTCGACATCAAATCCTTCCCTGAGCACACGGATTTTACCCCAAGAGTCCCAGTTCGGGGGCACGAGAATCTTATCTCTGTCGATGACGTTGTGTTTGAGTGGTTGCTTCTTGAGCAGAGAATGAATGCCCAGGCTGGAGTGCACTAGAGTGGGTAGTTGTGAGGGCAACGAGGGAGTGGTGTAAATGAGGGATGCGCCGTCTGTGAAACAGCATCTGTCAGTTCCATGTCTTTGAGTAAAGAGATACCGGATGGACATGACTTACGCCGTAAGAGAATCGTTCGGAGGAACTGTAGTACCACGTCAAACTCCTCTTCTTTCCAGCCTTGAGTCTTCTCCAAATGGTCCATCTTCTCGGCCTGGATCATTACGTTAGCTTCCCGTTTGTGTCCACGCAGCTTCTTCCAGTCAAATAACCCACATTCTGGCACACCACGCAAAGTGGCATACCCAAGGCATCCTCCCACTCTCCAGGACCAACCGGAAGGGAAACATCAGCATCCGCAGACGTAGTCGGGACAGCACTGGTACCATCCAAGTTGAGCCCTCCACCTCGACCTCGTTCCCTCCAAACGGTCATGACCTCTTCCATAGTTGCCGAGCATTCGCGGTTGAGTTTCTGAAAGACGGTTCGTAACAGTAAAATCCACTCTCTCAGTTGGCGCATCCATTTCCAAGGCTGTGACCAGTCCAGCAGGATAACTATCAGCGTATTCGGTATCGACTGCGGCGTGATAAGAGGCTGTATAAGGGAGGCAAATGCGGGCGAGGGGTCGGTAAGGGTGTAGAGAGAGATGCGCGCTAGGGTGTCTTCCTGGTCGGCATCTAGGACGTCGTAATATGTGTATCCGAGGGCGAAGCTGTTTGCGATGGGTGGTTTGCGTGAGCCCTGGCGGTCGGTGTTGCGCCGGAGCTCGTTCCTAGAAAGGGATTCGAAGAACTCGCGCTGGGAGTCAACACTACCACCGAGGAGCAAAATGTTCTTTTCGGGGAGACGTTTGGCGCTGGCAACGGAGTCCAACATGGAGCTCCAGAGCTCCTTCTTCTCCTTTTCGCCATTTCTGGAGTCGGAACCCGTCGACGCGGTCGTGTAGGTCGAGTATCTGTTCGTGTTGGCCGCCATGTCTAAGGTTCGGTCTCTGCCGTCCTACGGCAACTGAGGAGTGCTCCCAATTCTGTCTGTATCCTCCAAATTTGAAGGAATTCAACGGTACGAGGCGATGTTGACGTTGTTGAGGTTAGGAGCTCCACTGAGACTATCGCATCTGTACCCGAGACGTAGATTTGGGGAGGATATCGCAGTGACGAGCTCAAAGTTCTTCTCGTGAGAGGTCTGGCCTTGTCATGGCGCGCTGAACGTGCGATCGTGGAGTGGTGGCCGAAAGGGTTTTTGTCGTGAAAGGCAAACAGATGAGAGAACGCCGCATAGGTCGGTCGATAAGAGTCGGGAACCGCCCTGGTGAGCTGGACCTTCTCAAGTGTTTTCCCTACAGTAGCAGCGGGCCGTCAATTGCCCGAAACGCGAGTTGCTTCCAGGTGCTCCAGCGCTCAGTTCGCATGCTAAAGTGCAACCCAACAGACGACACATATGCCGTGACACAGAAGGCTCGTTGTTGCGCCTGTGGACCGGGCATTGAGCTGGGGAACGAGAGCCACGCAGGCGCGCAGGGAGGACCGTTGCCAGTCCCTTCCGATATGGTGGAGTCGCTTTCGTCTGTCGGGCGTCGATCAGGGCGGGGCGGAGGGACTGTTGGTTTCACCTAGCCTAGTCTCAGTCAGACCCACTAACCTCCAAAACCACCCCACCCCACCCGTTTCTACGGTAGCAGGTCTAAACCAATTTTGAGCATTTCGGCCGTCAACCGCTATAGGGCCCAACTATTGCAATTAAACTCTACTCTAGTCAGAGTTAAGATACACCTTAACTCTAGTCATTTACTCTTACTAAAGCGAAACCCCTAAAATCGCAATACGTAATATATCCATTTTCGTTCTCCGCAACTCTAACTAGAGCGAAACCCCTAAAGTCGCAATATGTAATTTATCCGTTTTCATTTATTATAATTCTAATTAGAGTAACGTATATAAATTTACGATACTTAATTTACTTAATATAATTTACTATTCGTTCTAGGAAATAGTTATTCTAGTTTTACTTAATAACCCTTCTACGCTCGTATTTAATTCGCCTTTCCTCTCGTTTAAACTTAGTATTCTCCTAAATATTTTAATTATAGTAATGTATTCGATTTATATATATTTAGACCCTAAGGTTTTAATTCTAACCCCTTACTACGGCCCCCTAACCTCCTTAAACCTAATTAAATACGGCCTACTACTATAGGATTAGAATAATTTAAATATTATTAATTAGGATTAATATTTTACTCGTTTTACTTAAGAATATTAGGTATATTTATATCCTAAGGGGATATTAAAACCCTTTATCTGTAATTAGATTAAAATAATTCGAAGTAATAATTAGTTATTAGGATCCTATATTAAGCAACTTATTAATACGCTATACGATAATTATATATATAAAATTTTCTATTGTAGTAGCGTTATAATATACTTTAATAATAAAGTAATCTATACAATATAAAGAATTTCTATCGGGAATTAATATTTCTCCCCAAATACGTCGACCTATTTTTATCTTTCGTAAAGTTTAGTACCTCTTCCGCTTTATAGGGGGACTAGCTATATAATATTGTAGATTTATATAATACGTAATAAATTATATTAGTTATTAAATAGTATATTAATAGCTTGCCTAAATATATACCTAAACTATATTCGCTTTTTATAGGCTTAATATAATATACCCACGCTTATAAGAAAATATAGGGACTACAAATTCGTTACAACGATTATATTTCGCCTATAATATATATAATTTTAGTTATTATTATATATATTATTACCCCCAGTAAATCCGATTTCTTCTTACAAATTATAGGTTTATATCTATATACTAATAGCATCGCTAAGTATATCTAAAATACCTTATTTACTTTTAGTATTTATATATTTTATATTAGGATTATAGTAATAATTAAAATTCTTACAATTTCTATAATAATTAGTACCATCAATTATTTATTTTACAATTTATACTAACGCTTCTAAGCCAACCTTAAACGTATCGTTTTTAACCCTACTCTTATTATTATATATAATAATTACAATTATTTAAATATAGTTTAGGGCTTAGGTACTAGCCGATAGAATATAATATATAACTTTACAATTTGCTTATTAATAGGTAATCCTAATATTTAAGGCCCGTTCCAATCCGACCAATTTCGGCCTACTATTCCCTTCCGACCGTATTAGGTTATTCTAACTCTTATATAAATACTATAATCATTTCGCCCTACTATAAATTACTTGGTTATAGAGAAATTGAAATCCCTCTTTCCGTTTATCGGCGAATAGGGCTCTCTTCCCACTTATCGCTTCCCTAAAGTTAAATAATATTATATACCTAAAAATTATATTCTTTAAACGCCCGCTATTAACGAGAATAAGGGTAAATTCGCTAGTATCTATTGTTTGTACAATAGATTATTTTTCGACTTATTTAGTATAGATTAGGCGTAGTTTAGTAATAGGTTTTTCTTTATCTACGGTAATTAGAAGATAATATTATATATTCGTAAGATTATATTAATATAGTTAAAGGTATAGAACGTATATAATTATAAGTAGTAGATGATTTCTATCCTTACATTCTTCTATATTAAAATAAATTTTATTAATTTAATTTTTCGGTACTTTTAGCCTCTTATAGAGTAAGATACCTATAGCTTTAGGAGGATTAAAAAGGTAAAATAGTTTAAGATTGAATTCTACTATAAATTGAGATTCCTTTATAATATATTTTATTCTAAAATTCTTACTTTTTTAATATAGAATTTTATTAATAACGGGTTTCTAAATCCTACTACGCTTAGTTGGAATAGTATTGAGGCTGCTATTGCGGTTGCCTTTTAAGTTAATAGAATTACTTATTTATTTATATAATTCGATTATATTTATAACGAAATTTTTACTTTATAGGAATATACTAGTAAATACTTAGGGGGTAGCGATAATTATATTAATATATAATTCCATAGCGTTTATTAATACTTATATATTATTTAACTATTATTTATTCTTACTCGTACTATTTAATTTAGTAATTATAGGATACTCTAGTAGATCGTTAATTACCTACTACTCTTCTTCTATAGTAGAAAGGGTACTAATTACAAGCCCGAAATACTCTATTTCTCGTAGCTCCTTCGACCCGAAGTTACTAACCTAGAATTATCTAATACTATTCTAAAATCTAGACTAATATAATATACTATAATTAGTAATTAGTAGAAAGAGATTAATTTAACGATGGAGTATATTAATCGTTCGTTTACCCTAAATATTAAATACTATAAGAATTCGATGTATAATATTAAATTAATTTTTATAGAATTATTGGCTATTGGGCCTCTTACTGTAATTATTTGTAGGGGGGTTAAATTAGAATTCGGGCGATCTAATAGCGGTAGATATATTAATCTATTAATTAATATCGATATTATTAATTATATATATATAATATATAGGAATAGGTTTGTATCGCAATACTATAGACCTTCAAACCCAAATAATTTTAATACGCTAAATTTATAATATAACGGTTTACTTAAATTATTTTCGGGTACTTTTCGATAATTCAATTCTAAAGAGGTTCGGCTAAAAAAGGGGGAAAATTACGAGTATTTTAGTTTATCTAATTATAAAAATAATAATCCTATTATTATTATTAATTAGGGTAATGGAGTATCCGAAATGTTCGATTTAGGGGACGAAAGTAATAGTAGGCAAATTTAAATAATAATTATATTAAATTCTATTAGGATTAATATTTTATAGTAGCCTACTTAATTAGTAGCTTACAATATAAAGTTTCTATATAGCTCTATTATTATGTCCTAAAAGTATTTAATAACCTTCGCTTTAATTAGAATTAATAAGTAAAATTGTATAATCGGACCTATATTTTACAATATTTATATACTATTAATCCTTAATATAATTACTATTTAAAATATTATTTATATATTAAATATATAGATAGTTACTATACTTTATCGTATATAATTAATTCCGCGACCTATAGGCTATATTTGAACTATTAGGATTTTTAAATTAATAGCCCACCTATAACTTTCGCTCTAGTTCGAATTATAAAACTATATTACAAATAACTAATATAGTTATTATTTAATTAAATTTCCTAAATTACCCTCTCCTAACCTTCGTTTTAATTAGAGTCTATTTCGCGCAACCGGCAAATATTCTAATTAAACTCTATTTTGCGTAGTAGATAGGTATAGTAAGCGTACTAATTAATTACGTAATGTATAGTCTATATCCTAATCGGATTAGTGTATTTACCTACT
>NC_026501.1:2385498-2393299 GCF_000182925.2 Neurospora crassa OR74A
CCGGTTAGTTGGTAATTCCTTATAAGTAGAAGTATAAAAATCGCTAGTATTGCTAGTATAGGGAAGGAATAATCTTCGAATAGAATTAGGCTTAAAGTTACGTTTAAAGTTAGTAGGGATAACTTTAATAATTTTACTATTAAAAATTAGAATCCGTTAATACTATATATAATTATCGAATCAATAAATTTTAATCTTTTATAGGCCCTATTATACCCTAATTTAAGCTAGTATAAAGATAAGAAGAAATATAGTAGTAATTACTTTAAATATAGAAGTTCTATTCTAATCCGAAACTATTATTTACCTACTGCTAGGTATTATAATTTAGACTATATATGCGCTATCTTACTTAATATTTTAACTTAATTATTAGATATTAAATTTAATATTGTTAATTAAGAACTTAGGCCTTTCTAAGGGTATATTGATTTGAGTATTACGTAGGTTAAGAGTATGCGAATCCCCGGCTAGTAATTTATATATTAGTGGAATATCGATTTGAAATATAATAGGGCGGATGCGGCTTCCCTCTTAGGGTATTTTAGTACTATAGTACTTAATTAATATTATAATTATAATTATAAGTTTTTCTAATACTTCTTTTCACTCTTATTAAAATAGATGATTATACTATTATTAAAGCGGAATTAATTATATAAATTAAGGCTCCTAATTCTAATTAAAGCGAAACCGACCTATAAAATCGCTACTTACTATATACGTCTATCCCTATACCTACTATATAGGCCCTTTAATATATTATTGCTAATTATTTTATAGTAGTTAATTAGTTTGGGCTATTAATTTACTTTAAGAGGCTGTATAATATTTAGGATTAAGTAGGTATTAAATTTACTAATATATATATTATATAGAAGAAGTATATTGAATTATTCTATAATTCCTTTTAATATACATATATAATACGTATTATTGAGAGGGCCGAAATATCTTCCCTTCTACTCTATACTATAGCCGTCCGGCGCGGAGATTTAGTATTATTTAGTATAATAGATAAAATAAAATTAAATAAAATTATAATTTTCGAATTGATTTATACGACTCTCTTTATTACGTTCCGTTATTATTCGATATATTCGAAATACTAAGGCCTGCTATACTTCTTAAAATATATTAAAGAAGACGGTATTATTTTATATAGTGGCTACTATATTAATAATTAAGTGCGAATCTTCCAAATATTTATATATTTTAATGTGTACCGATATAGTAATATTATATTAGGTTCGATACGCGCTACTATTAAAGAGGAGGATATTTTTAGGCCGTATATCTTCCCTATTAATAAGGAGACTTTTTTAATAAAGTAGGATAGTGAATTCCTATATAATATTTAATTTTTATAAGCCCTTTAATTTACTAATATTATTTACGAAGATTACTATAGATTAATTGTAATAAATATTTATAAATTAATTAAAAAGGAGTTAAAGAGGTTTGGCTATTTGGATCTAATAGTAGTAAAGATGTATATTTGTAATACGTTCCTTATTACGAATAATATATATTTTAAAATCGTATTTAGTATTAAATTAAATTACTATAATATTAAAGATTTTATTATAGTTAGTGCCTATTTTAGTAAAGATTTAGCGCTACGCTTTAATATACGTATACTATTTACTTATATTAAGGATTTCGAGACTTAGTAGTAATTAGCCCGTATAATACTTCTATTTCGGGATGTTAAATAGTTTCTACTATTCTATTATAATAAAAATACCCCTACCTACGTAGATTATTTAATAGTTGTAAGTGATATAATCGACCGATTTATTTAATATATTTAAATACCTAATAATATTTAGGAGGTTATTTAGGAGAAGGTTAAAAGTAATATTACGGTTGGAATAGCTATTAAGGGTTTAGTATAGCGGAAGTATCCGTTGGCGAAGAAATTTACTAATTTTAATTTCGTTTTCGGAGGTACCTATACTTTTAGGTATAAAATTACTAAGCTAGTACTAGAAGAATTTCTTTAGTTATTTAACTATAAAGTTTATACGGATTGGTATAATTAAGTAGATTAGAAGATTAATAGGATTAATTTATAATACCTACTCCTTTATTAAATTATAAGTAAATCTAAATTGGTATTACATCCTCCCCTTTCGTTTTAATTAGAATTAATTTTATTTACTCTAATTAGAGCGAAATCTGGCTTACGTTTTTCGTATTTTAATTAAAGCGAAATTAAGGATTGGCTAATATATTATAAATGTATATACTATTTATTATATATTCTATTTACCCTTGTAAGGAGTTATACTAGTAAATGAGGTGGGTATTAGTAAGACGCTTATTTATAGGATAATATTCCTTATAGAGTACTATTGTCTTAAAGAATTGGAATGTAAATAGTAGCCCTTTAATACGTATCTGAATATTATTATTATACTATTTAGGCTAATCCCCTAAATATTTATTAAATTTAATAATACCTTTAGTAATTTAATATTTTAAATTTGATTTGATACTATTAGTAGCGTACTTAAAAACGACCTACGTAGAGCGAGGACGTTTATATAGGACTACTTTAATTATTTAATAGAGGAATAAGCCGAATAGAAGTATTCTACCAATACCATTAGAAATATTATTATATATTCGTATTCTACTATTACTATACATTAGGGTAAGAATAAGCCTAAAATTAATAGGCCTTTAGAATTTAATATACTTCCCTATTCGTATAATAAAATTATTAGGCGGAAATCCGGATAATATACTATAAACCCGTTTGAAAATAGTACGTAGGATATTGTATATGAAGATGAGGATATAGCGAATATAAATACTATTATTAAGGATAAGGAATCTAAGGAGCTTAGCCGGTAAATTTTCTATTATAATTAGAGTAAAAGGCGCGGATATTAATATATTACTTTTAAGAAGGATAGAAGGCTGTAGAAGTTAGAATTCTAAATAATAATAGTAAAGGACCCGATATTTTAAGCCCTTATTTTAAATAAAGCTTAATTTATTTGAAATTATAATTTATTAGTATAACGGGTAATATAAATTATCCTTACTATAAGTAAATTAATTTATTTTACAACGCTTATATTGAATTATATTATTAATATCCGAATATTTACTACTATACTTTAGGAGGGGGCAGGCTTATTTAAAGTCTTTACCCTACTTAGGGGTTAATATAATATATTAGAATTCTTCTATTTTAGAGATAAGGGTTTGTATAATTAGGGTAACCCCCTATATATCGTCGACCCTACAATACTTAATATTATATATATTTAATTATATAAAATTAATAAAGAATAGAGTTACTAATAGTAGATTTTATATTCTAACGTTTAAGATACGATTACCAACGATAGTAAAACCGTTTACTAAGCTACAATGGAAATCCTTTAGAAGAATTATATTATTATTATAAATAGGAATATAATTATCTTACTACGCCTCCTTAATAGGGTAATAATATACCTTTCCTCTAATATACTACTAATATTAATTTATTAAATCAAATTTAAGTATTACCGTCAGCGGAAGGAGATTGTTCGAATTACAAATAATTTTTTAAAAAATATATTTATAAATTTACTAGAATACGAAATTAAGGACCTAGCAATACCTTATACTACCAACGAAGAGCGCCAAATCTCCCTAAACTTTACTTTTATCCGCCTATTACAATTTTTCTTATATAACATTTATATATAGGTATTAATATTTAAGGACGATACTATTAGGTAGTAAATAGCGATATAAAGGTCCTACCTATTAGAAGGTATTTAAGTTATAGAGTATTAGAAGGGTAATTGGGAAATATATATCCGGATCTTCGATAAGGTTTTGCATAGTAAAGAAAAAGCGATATTAGGGGTTAAAATTATTAATAAATTAATTTAATTGAATTTCGATAGTAGGCTGTCTTATATATTTACCTATTTTACTATCGATACGCACCTTATACTACCGAATAACCGAGTGAATATAGTATATTAGGCACTTAGAGAGTCGCCCTTATTTATATAGATTATTTAGAAATACGCTAAATTATATAATAGCCGGAAAAGGGTATTAATAATCGCTAATTCGCCCTAGATATAAATATAAGTACGGTCAATTTTTTACTTTTATTTTAATTAGAAATTGGATTTACTAACTTTAATTAAAGCGAAACTTAGTAAGGTATTTACTAACTAATATAGGATGTTCTATACTATCCTACGTAAAGTCGGCCTATATATAGAGATAATTTACTTTAATTAAATATAAATTAAATATAGTTATATTATTATAATTTAGAACCAACTATATACGGATATTAATATTCTTATATTCAACTTTAGTATATATATAGTTAGATTAAACCTCTATATAGCGTATTATATAAGTATTAAGTTCGGCTACGTATAGAATTAAAATATAATTCTATAGTATATAAGGCGTTTTTATAGGATTGGTTAAAAAGAAAGCGTTTAATAGTATTTACCTACTATATATAATACTATTTATAATTGGATAGAAGAGCGTACTCTCTATAAAGTATATTCTATTTTCATTAGAGTAGTATTTCTACCTATATACTAGCTTTAATTAAAGCGAAAATTAATATTTATATAGTAAATTTATAAATTTATTACGAATTTAGGCTTAGAAATAATAAGTATTCCCCTTAAAGCGGGAAATAATTTTAGGACCCTATTTAGATATAAAACTACTAAATACACATTATTATATTAGTTTAATTAGTATACGTAGGTTGTAGAGCTACCTACCAATATAGCCGCCTTCAATTCTACTAAGGCCTTCCGTATTAAGGAATATTACTTTCTCTTAATCGAAACAATTATAACTAACCTCGAAGCAAAGTATAATATTAATTAGGCTATCCTAAATAAAAACCTTATATTAGCTAATCCTCTCTTTATTAATCGGTCCAGTCTATTACCCTTAATAAATTATATTTTCTAAATTATATATAAAATCCTTAATAGCCTAGATATAAATAGTTAGAAAGTTACAATTAATTAGTTTTCTAAATGTCCTATTAGAGATTTAAAGGCCGAAGAGGCATTGCGGATTAAGAAAGTATAAAAATTTATTAATACTTATAAGTAGTATATTTTTATTACGAAGGTGAGGGATAGTATAATGATTAACGAATTAGAGGAGTAATTTAATAACCTCCGGAAGAACTACCGCCGAAGTAGTAGTATTAAAATACTATAGATATAGAAGGAGAAGCGAATTACGTAGAGTAAGGTATTAATAGATTTTAGGGATAATGAGTCCGACCTAAATTATAACCCAACCGATATACTATCGTATAGATATAAATTGAAACGAAAGCGTACCGATATTAATAATAAGTAAATTTCGATTTTATAATATACCCTCTTCGCTCTAATTAGAGTAACCCCCTTTATTCTAACTATAGTAAAACTTAGTAAAACTAAACTTAATATTTATTAATATTTTATAAACACAAAGTAAAACGTTCTTATACCGAGGTTCAATCTAAAAATAGCCCCCCTTCTACCCTATTAAAATAATTACATAAATAACCTCCTTCTATAGTACTAGTAGCTAGCACTTCGGATAACGTTACTAGGAATAACGTTATTTCCCTTAGTAATAGCGTAGTATTTTAGTATATTAATTCTTACGATTTGTTCGCTAATTTTAATTATATTTGGACTAAGGATAATAATTTATCCGTCCTAATTGAATATATCCTAAATACAGCCTCTAAGGAGATACCTAAAGAGATTACTTAGTAGGCGCTTTATTATTTTATAATTATTAAGGTAGTAACCGATTAATATAAGAATAACCCTACTATATTATTTATAATTGTAGTATAGAGGTTCTACGTTTCTATATTTATATTATACTAGCGGTATCCTAATAAAGCTAACGTTAGCCCTATAGCCTTTTTAGGTTAGAAGCTTCTTTTTATATCCTTAGAATATATATGGAGCTTTTTAACTACGTAGGAGATTATTATTAAAAACGCTACTAAATTGCTTAGGGTTACTATATATTAAGTATAATTAAAGAAATTAAATCTGCGGCTAAAATTCTATTTATTATAGGTCGGCTTAGAATAAATTAATTATATAATATTAGCGGGCTACCCCTACAATTTACCAACTAGTAATTAAGTAATTCCTAATAATATAAATTTATAAAAATTAATTTCGGTATAGAACGATATAATACCTAATAATAATATTAATTTTAATAAATAAATCCAATTCTAATAATATATCCCTTTCGCTCTAGCTATAGTAAAAAGCACTTTTTATTATAACTAGAATAAAGAGTGGCTAGCTCTTGTACGTTCTAATTAAAACGAAACTTAATATAAGCTAATATATATTAGGTTTGTAGTTAGTCATATAAATATAGGCAACCCTATTACTCAACCTACTATAATCCAACTTAATATTAGCGACCTACCTATCACCAACGTCTATAACCCGCCTATAACCCAACCCAATACCGGTAACCCGCCTATTATAAAAGAGAATTATTCCGACCCGCCTATAACCTAACCCAATGCCGGCAATTTACCTATTACTAAAGAGAATTATCCTAATATAATAATAACCTAACCCGACGTTAGCGACCCGCTTATTATTAAAGAGAATTATTCTAATATAGTAATAATTAATATTAGTATAATTAAGGTATAGATATTTCTTAAAAGGTTAATAAATATCGTTAAAAATTTTAATAATAACGATTTATAAGAAGCGTTAGAAGGTATACTATAAATTATACTAGCGGATAGGATTGGTAAGGTATCGTCCTAATTTATTTAGTAGGTAGTCTAATATATTACGAGTTTTAATACGGTAATATTCGAATTTAAGAATTTTAATAAACGGCTGTTATACGAATATATTTATATAGTATAGCGGTTTTATACTATATTGTTTACTCTAACTAGTAATTTCTAATATAATAAAACCGAGAATAGTATTATAGAGATTAGTAGATAGGAGGATGCCTATAGAAGTTATAATAGCCTATAAGAGGATTTATATAGTTAATAGGTAGCTATCGATTAATAGTTACAATTAGGTAGGGGCTTTAGTAATGTACGTAGTAGGCTAGTACTCTAATTGGAGTATTATATTATTAATCTTAGGTTAAGGCGGATCTAAACGATAACCGATAGGGGATACCCGGTTCCTACCTCCAATATAGATATTAATATATCTCTATACAAAAATATCCTTAGTAGTTGGGTATAGGTTTTTAATTTTATTGAATTACTAATAGAAATTCCCTATATAATATCCCCCCCTCCTATTGAGGGTCCTCGTCGGTCGATACGGCCCCGGAAAAGGGCTAGATGGTAAAGTAACGGATTTTCTAGTTTTACTTTTATTAAAATTATTTAAATTACTATAATTAAAGCGGAAGGTAGCGTAGCAGGGAAGGAATAGTTGGAAGGTACTTCGAATTTATTTTTAATAGTAGAAATTAGAAATACAAGGTCGTATTATTTAGAATTAATTAAATTGCTCTAATTAGAGCGGAAGGTAGTATATAGTAACGAAATTATTTATATTAGCGGGCTTAGAGGTACTAAAGTCTAATTGCGCTTATAAATAATTTATTTACTTTTTATTAAGAGTAATTAAAGTAACTTTTATAGTTCGGATACAACGCTTTATTATTTATTAATTATATTAATATTATTATAAAGGTATAGTCCGGGGGATAAATTAATATTAGTAGCCGTAGAGGGAATTATTATTTAATTAATTCTATATAAACCTATAGTATAAAA
>NC_026501.1:2393399-2397891 GCF_000182925.2 Neurospora crassa OR74A
ATATTAGCATTTTCCTATTTTTTATATTCTATTTAATTGAAATGGAATAATTACCGTTTGCCCCTTAGCGCGCTACTAGGCCTATAACGGCAATTATCCTATTTATTTATATAATTATAGAATTCTATATTAATTATAATAATAATTCGAAGTAGTATATAGCTATTTAGCGGCGCTAGACTAATAGATGCGGGATTATAATATTAGGAAGGGGGAGGGTGATATTATAATTAGTAAAGATTTTTAAAAAGGGCCTACATAATAGCGCCTAGGATTTAATCGATTGTCCTCCTTCCCTATTTAGTAAATTAGTAGCGTACGAAGTTAATAGGTCTATTTTATAATTTATACTTGTATATTAGCCTTTCGGTAAATATAGAGCCCTCGAATATTAAAGTAATTAATATATTAAAGTACCCCGTATTAGTAGATTAAGAGGGCTTTATATATATATAATGTTAAATTATAATATTAGTAGATAGAGGTAGTAGTTAGTATTATATATTAGAGTGTGTAGCCTAATGTCTAGGGTTGCTTACCTATATACTACCTACCTACAACTACTTTAACGATTATCCTTAATTACGAAATAGATTAAATCCCTTTCGATTTAAATTTATCGACTATCTTTAATTTTAACCGAATTTATAAGGAATTTCTAGAAATAAAGTCAATCCCGCCCGTTTATACTACGCCTAATATTAATTTAGTATCGCCTCTTCTATTTACAACCTATTTAATTTATAATACTATACTACTGAAGAGTTATATACTTAATTAAAATTGTAAGAAAGTCTTTTATTATCCTATTCCTAATTTTTTTAAGGACTATAAATAAGTACATTAAATATTAAATTTAATTCTCCCTATATATCTTTTTAGTTCGGTCCTCCCTACGATAGTAGTAGGTGGGCTCGCTATAAATAAATTAGGGTTCGACGAATACGGATTTAAATTGAGACTAGTAAAATTATTTTATAGGCTTACCTCTAGTATTATTATTATAAGCTCCTATAAATATTACGATTCTTTTAAGGATTGTAAATAGGTATATTAGGTATTAAGCCCAACTCTCCCTATATATCCTTTCGGTTCGGTCTTTTTTACAATAGTAGTAGGTAGGTTTATTATAAATAAGTTGGACTTAATAGAGTAGCTATATATTAATTGAATATTATAAGTAGATTGAGTTATAAAAGAGGTTACTCCGAATACGCTAATACGACTAATATTAATGAAGATGCGGACCATTATATAGTAAAGTTAATTTAAATTGCTATATTTATACGGTTAAATTTAATTAACTTCTATTTAGCCCCTAGCTAATTTTTTTATACAATTAGTAAACGCCCTAATAATTTTAGACTAAGCGCTACGGGCCTTACTTATTTAAGGCGAATAACTAATACCTATATATAATTTACTTAATTATATTAGTACTAACTGTAATATTAATTCCGATAATAATAATAGTAAGGGTAATACTAATATATTAAGGCTAACGTAGAAGAAGCTCTATTTAAAGGAAGGGTATAATAGTATTTCGAAGAGGAGGAGGTTTAGGAAGAAGGTTTAAAAAGAATAGAAGAAGGCTAAAAAGGCTATATAAATAGAGTTATAGTAAAGTAGAAACTAGTAATTCGATTTAATATACAATAATTTATAGAGGGGGCCGGTAAGAAGATTTTTTTGTTATATCCTTTTTAAACTATTATATATTAATATAAATATTTATAAGAAGTCTTATATATTCCGAATATTAATCCCGAAGATCTCCCCTTTATAGTTATAAAAGTTAATAATATTACCCTATTCTTCTATAATATTTAATTCCGCTTTAAATAGGTCTAGTTAATATATAAGGATTATATTTTTCAACCCTATTAATTAAACTACTAAGAATTTATTAATAATCTATTTATATTTATTATTTTAGAATACTACAAACCTTTAATTTAGGTAATTATTTTTACTATTCTACCGGAATATAATATTAAGGGTGCTAAACCTAGTATATTACAATTATACTTCTAATCGAAGATCTTTAATTTATTTATAATGAATTATTAATACTTTATTGAGTTAATGTTAGTATTATGCCTTCTAATAAAGTTTCGGGAGTATTAAATTAATTATATTACTAGGTATATTCCCCAATACTTTATTAATTAAGTAATAGTATTTTATATACTATATTTAGATCCGAAGTAGCTTTATTGTATTAATATATTCGAAATTAATAATAGCGATCTTTCTTAGGACTATAAGCGGGCGATCTTTAATAATATATTAGGATAGAAAGGTTCGTATACTAAAAACCCGGTCTACCCTTTATATTATTAAACGTATAGGTTTTTCCTATTATATAAAAACCTAATTCGTATAGAAGCTATACTTCGTATTAACTTCGTTGAAAGTTAATTATAGTATTTAGAATTGTAGTATAGAATGGATATAAAGATTAGCGATAAATTAAATAAGCGCTACTTTATATTAACGCCCCCTTTAACCCTATTCAAATTAGTATAAAAATAAATAGTATAATTGCCCTCCAGTACGTACTACCCTCTTCTAAACGCCTCCGAAAAATATTGCTAATTTAAAGAAACCCTAGTGCAATAATTAAAGTATAGTAATATTATTAACCGCGACTTTTATAATATATACGTCCGGCTCTCGATATAAGTAATTACTAACTTTGCTAATATATTAGATTAAATTAATTTGTTCGAATAGAATTATAGAGAAATTATTTAAAGTATAGGGGCTATAGTAGAGAGGGTAATTTAAAGTAGAATAGTAAATATAGAAGAGTTGATAAAAGAGGTCTATACTTAGGTTCGAGATAGATATAACTAGTTGGTAAGCGTATTATAGTAATTATAGACTAAAGTAAATAAGAATTAGGAAGATATTTAAATAAATATTACTAAATTAGTATATATTTTATAAACTATATATACGGGGATAAGGGAAATATTAATAAATTTAAAGAAGATAGAGAGGTAGTATAAAGAAACTAATAATAAAAGCGGTACTTCTAATAAGGAAAAGGATATTTCTTAATACTATAAATTAGTAAATTAAATAAGTTTTATAAATTCGTTATATTTTAAAGGTATATACAATTTAAGGGTGTAGAAAATAAAGTGAAGATAGATAGTTCTGAGGAGGAGTATAAGAATAATGCTAAGGATAAATTTAGAAAAGGATTCGGAACGGATAAAATATAGAACGAATATTTAGCTTCGCTCTAATTAAAATATATAAACCCCCCCTCCCTATACCTTACAACGACGGTAGAAATATATAACTTTTTAATTTATTACTACTTCTTAATAAAAATACTGGTTATATTTAACTTAGTATTCGAGTATAATAATTGTATACGCCTACGCCCTTAAATAGAGATTATATTTCTAAGATTAGATCGGATCTTCCTTTAAGCTAATTAGGATAGTCCTAACCTACTATAGTAAAAAGTATTTAAATAGTTCTTCGACTAATAATATTTTATATAGGTAAGTATTATAGCTAATATCGATTTACTACGCTCTATTCGGATAAGCCCAACCCTCTTAGTAAATATTTAATTACAATCTATTATATTCAAAATACTATTAAATAGTCCGCTCTTTTCGATAGGTACTATAAATTCTAGTTATAAATAAAGATATTGTAACTATTATATCGGCGTCGGACAGTAAAAGTATTTTCGAATATCTAATTTCGCTTTAATTAAAATACGAACCCCCTACTCCCTATATTATAAAAGGACGAGGAATAACCCGCCGCCGCTACTATTATTACTACTATTACTACCCTTATAAAAAAGATTAATAAATATAAAATATACGGATTCTTAAATAATCCGCTCTTTTTAATAAGTATTATAAATTCTGGTTATAAATAAAAATATTGTAACTGCTATATTAGCGCCGGATAGTAAAAGTATTTTCAAATATTTAACTTCGCTTTAATTAAAATACGAACCCCCTACCCCCTCCGTACTATAAAAGGACGAATAATTTACCACCGCTATTACTATTACTACTATTACTATTCTTATAAAGAAGATTAATAAATATAAGATATGTAGATTCTTAAGTAATCCGCTCCTTTCGATAAGTATTACGAACTCTAGCTATAAATAAAAATATTGTAATTGTTATATTAATGCTGGATAGTAAAGGTATTTTTAAATACCTAATTTTATTCTAATTAGAATACGAACCCCCTACCCCCTGTATTAATATAATAAATATATTAAAGATATAGAATTAAAATAATTTTATATACTTAACTTTACTTTAATTAAAATACGAATTTATTTACTCCGGAGGGGGAGGGGAGGAGGTAGGGAGGTAGTAAAAGTTAGGGTTAATCCTAAATATTAGGGTCGAAAATTACTTATTATACCTATTAATATATTTATTACTATATTAGGATGAAATCTAACAACCCGGATACTAGGATAAAGACCTAGGGCCTA
>NC_026501.1:2397991-2402623 GCF_000182925.2 Neurospora crassa OR74A
AAAAACCGGTGGGCTATTATCTAAATATATTAAATTTATATACCTAACTTCGCTTTTATTAAAATATAACCCCCCCCGCCCCTGTAATAGAAAAGTATATTAAAGATATTAAATTAAAGTAATTTTATATACCTAATTTCGTTTTAATTAGAGTATAAACCGTCTACCCTAGCCCCGTACTAAATATAAAAAGAATATTTAAATTTTCTTAAAATCTCTAAGAAATAAAATACTTCGCTTTAATTAAAGTATAAACCGCCTACCCTAGCCCTATACTAAATACGGAGAGAATATTTAAATTTTTTTAAAATTTTTAAAAAATAAAATACTTTGCTCTAATTAAAGTACAAACCGCCTACCCCGGCCCTATATATATAGAGAGGATATTTAAATCTTCTTAAAATCTTTAAGAGATAAAATACTTCGCTTTAATTAAAGTATAAACCGTCTACCCTAGCCTTATATATACAAAGAGAATATAAATTTTCTTAAAATTTTTAAGAGATAAAATACTTTATTCTAATTAAAGTACGAACCGCCTACCCCGGCTTTATACTAAATACGGAGAGAATATTCAAATCTTTTTAAAATTTCTAAGAAATAAAATATTTCGCTCTAATTAAAGTACGAACTATTTACCCTAGCTTCGTATTAAATATAGAGAGAATATTTAAATCTTTTTAAAATTTCTAAAAAATAAAATACTTCGTTTTAATTAAAGTATAAACCGCCTACCTTAACCCCGTATATACGGAGAGGATATTTAAATCTTTTTAAAATTTTTAAAAAATAAAATACTTCGTTCTAGTTAAAGTACGAACTGCCTACCCTAGCCCCGTATATACGGAGAGGATATTTAAATCTTTTTAAAATTTTTAAGAAATAAAATATTTTACTTTAGTTAGAATATGAACCGCCTACTCCAGCCCTATATATATAGAGAGAATACAAATCTTCTTAAAATTTTTAAAAAATAAAATACTTTATTCTAATTAGAGTACGAACTGCCTACCTTAATTCTATATTAAATATAGAGAGAATATTTAAATCTTCTTAAGATTTTTAAGAGATAAAATACTTCGCTTTAATTAAAGTACAAATTGCCTACCCCGGCCCTGTATATATAAAGAGAATATTTAATAATCTTCTTAAAATCTTTAAGAAATAAAATACTTTATTCTAATTAAAATATAAATTGCCTACCCCAACCCTGTATATATAGAGAGAATATTTAATAATCTTTTTAAAATTTCTAAGAAATAAAATACTTTACTTTGGTTAGAGTACGAACCGCCTACCCCGGTCTTGTATATATAGAGAGAATATTTAATAATTTTCTTAAAATTTTTAAAAAATAAAATACTTTATTTTAGTTAAAGTACGAATTGCCCACCCTAGCCTTATACTAAATATAGAAAAAATATTCAATAATCTTCTTAAAATTTAAGAAATAGAAAAACCCTAACTTTACTCTAATTAAAGTACGACCCCCTTTATTAATAAGTATAAATATTAGACTTAAAATAGTCTTATATATTTAACTTCGCTTTAATTAGAATATAGTATTAGTTCTAATTAGATGGAACATTTAGGTTATTAGATTTTATTTTAATATAGTAGTAAATATATAGATAAGCGTTGTAAATAATTCTAAATAAAGCTTATACGCTATACCCTAGGCCGTTTGGATTTTATTTTAATATAATAGTAAATATATAGATAGGCGTTATAGGTAATTCTAAATAAGGTTTATATACCGTGCCCTGGGCCGTTTGGATTTTATCCTAATATAATAATAAATATATTAATAAACGCTGTAGGTAATTATTAATAAAGTTTATATGTAGTACCTTAGGCCCTAAGTTTTTATTTTAATATTTAAGATTAACCCTAACCTTTATTACCTCCCTTACCCCCTCCCCTCCCTAAAGACTATTTATTGAAATTACCCTTACTTTTTATCCTAATATTAAGGTAAATAAAAGAAACGCTAATTTAGAGTAGTTTTAAACCCTCCTAAAAAGGTATAAGAATTACCCTCCCCCCTCTTCGCCCCGGTTCCTAAATTCTCCCTTCTATACGTATATACCGTCTAGCACTTCGAGTGAGTATTTATATAGCTAAAAATTTATTCAAAGTATTGGATAGTATATTCCTTTTATTATAAGTTAACGATATTGTTACTTAATTTAATACTTATTAAAGTACTAGATAGCGTATTCCTTTTACTATAAGTTAATAGTAGTTACTACGAAGTTCGTAAGGTACGGAGTTTATTTATTAAATTTAATAGTTTACTAATTTAATTTATAGGGAATTTAAGCTAAATAATAAGAGTAGTATTAATTTGAGCCTTAATATTGATTTACACTTTAAAATAGCAATTATATCTATCTACGTATTTTATAATTAACGCTATTTGAATTAAAATAAAGGAAATACTTTTAATATTACTAAGGTTAAATAATTAAAAATTAATTATACCCCTCTTAGAATATTAATTTCTATATAAGAAGCGTATTTATAGGAGCTTTAAACCGATTTATATTAGGCTATAAAGCTTTCGGATAGGGATAATAAATGTAGTAAAGTAAAATAAGTAGAGGATAGTAAGATATACTAAATATTAAGTTTAGTATTAATATCGAATTCTAAGGTTAATAGTATAAGTAGAAATAAAATTTAATTTACTAAGGAATTAGGAGAGGGAATATAATAAAGTAGTACTTTAAGGAATGTACGGGTTTTTAAAAGTTATAAAGTACGAGGGTATAGAAGGGGAGTAGATGAGGTTAATACTGGTAGCGAATATTAGAGGTAAGGAGTAAATTTATTAATTATAAACCTATATATACGTTTTCTACTTAATTAATAAATTGAATCCAACCTACTATATTCGATTGAAATACTATAACAGTTAGATACGGCTCTTATTTTAATTAGAGTCTAGTAAATAACCTATATATTACTTATAGACGATTTTCGCTTTAGCTAAAATAAATTCTAAACTATTATCTTTTACTCTAATTAAAGTAAATAAATTCGCTTTAATTAAAGCGAAGGTCGTCTATAAGTAATATATATAAGTTACTAAATTTTAATTAGAATAAAAATTAAATAGTTTTAATCCGGATGGATAATTTACTTTAATTAGAATAAAAATAATTAAGTGTAAGAAGTACTTTAACGAATATACTAACGTTAATTAATAGTTGTATAGCGCTTAGTAGGGTGGGGATTAGGAGTAGGGGCTAAGGTCGTAAAAGTATAAAGAAGCGGGGGCGAAGTAGGTTAGATAGTATTATTTTTATTGTATATTATATTTTTAATAGAATTATTCCTACGCTTACTGTTCTAGTTTATTTTAATAACTAATAGTATTCTAATATACTTTGCGAAAAGGTTAGGCCTATAAGTATTAAAGTGCTCCTAATCCTGTAAGAGGGGTATATATATTATTAAGTTATTTAGTATACATATTAAATCGCTTACTTTAATTACAATTATAGTACGTACAATTTGCTAGGAGATTTCGGGCGGTAAAAGAATAGCGTAGGGTATTTAGAAATTAATATAGTATAATATATATACTAATACAATATACTCCGAAAAGAAGTTTTAGAAGTATAATAAGAAAATACCGGCCTTAGAAGTATCGGATAGTAGGCTAAACTTCTTCTTCGGCCTTTTAAATAGCTATTTAACCTAACCGAAGTAGTAATTATACCTATTGCAATATATAGTATAAATATAATTATTATAGTCGATATAACCCTAAAGAATATAGAGAATAGCTTTGTAGAAATACTTCGTATTTGCGACAATATATATATTAGGGTAATATATAATTAACTTAGCCTATTACTTAGTATTATACTTTATCTATTTCCTCGGCTTAACAATTCTAAATATATTGAAATTAGGGTCTATTATAGACGAAGGGCGTTTAAATTAGTTAAATAGCTAAAATTAAACTATATTAAAGATTATATTTAATATAAATAATAATTCGGTATTATATATACGTAAATAATTATTATATAGTTAATTTTACAATAAAAACGGCTTCTTAAATATATATTTAAGTTAATCGAAATACTAATAAAATATAAAGAAATAGGCGATACCCTCTCTGTTAATACGAATAGTATAATTAAAATATTACTATAAATTTGCAATATCCTTAAATATAACCTTGCTATATTATATGATTCGGGCTACGTTAAGTATATCTATACCTATCCCTAATGTGACTATTGATATAATAATATAGTATTAAGAATTAAGGGTAATAAATTACTAATATAAATATTCTTAATTAAAGGAGCGGATATAAGAATAATAAACCTAGACTACTATAGGCGCTTCGATTCTAGTATAGAAATTATACTTAATTATAATGTAAATAAAATACTTCTTTACTTTACTGATTAGGTTCTTACTATTAATATAAATAATAATTTTAGGGATTATTACCCCCGCTATAAGGATAAGGAGAAATTTAAGTTGTTTAAAAATTTAATTTTCGCTAGGCGGAATATAATTAAAAATTATACTAATATTAGGGCGGTTAATTAAAGCGCAGATAATACGTAGGGAGTTAGAAGATTCCTTAAATTTATAAAAATTAGT